>NC_088401.1:75244762-75259762 GCF_034236695.1 Oncorhynchus nerka | reverse complement strand
CTGTCTAGTATTGAAGTTAAAGAGACTATCAGGGCCCTTGAACAGGACATCAAATCTATTGAATTGAAGCTGCTCACTCAGAGCGACCCCGGACTAGTCATGAACTTACAGGACAAGAGACATGAACTGAGGTCGTTTCTGCATGAAAGAGTGAAGGGTGCCTTGATTAGGTCTCGTTTCGCTTCCCTCAAGGATATGGATGCTCCTAGCCCTTAAAAAAAACCTAGGAAACAGATGGTCTGCCTTCGTCTCCCCGATGGGAAGGTGACCACGGATGACAGTGAAATGCGTCAACATGCCGTGGCTTTCTACTCGTCCCTCTATAAGGCGGAGGATTGTGACTCTCTGTGTACTGAACAGTTGTTACACGGTCTTCCTCATTTGGGACCTGAGCAGAGAGTCACATTGGACTCTGACATTACACTGCAAGAGCTGTCCACAGCAGTTATGCAGCTCTCAACAGGCCGAGCCCCTGGCATCGATGGTTTACCATCTGAGTTCTATAAGCACTTTTGGGGGTCTATTGGGGAGGATTTTTATGAAGTGGTTTGTGAATCCTTTCATGAGGGTTCTCTTCCTGTATCCTGTCAACGTGCGGTGCTTTCACTGTCTCTCAAACAGGTTGAAAGAGTATCTGGGATTGTTGGTCCACAAGGACCAGTCCTACTGTGTACCTGATCGCTCTATCGTTGATAACTTGTTTCTGATAAGAGATGTTTTAGACATTTGTAAACTGTTTGACGTACATGTGGGTTTACTTTCTTTGGATCAGGAGAAGGCTTTTGATCGTGTGGACCACCAGTACCTGTTTAAAACGATGAAAGCCTTTGGGTTTGGGGATGTTTTTCTGTCTTGGATGAATTTACTGTATTTGACCTTTTCAACTAGGTGAGTCAGTTAAGAACAAATTCTTATTTTCAATGACGGCCTAGGACGATTGACCTGATCACTAATTGGTTCTCAGCGTTGGGAGAGGTTTTCTCTTCCGAACTGTATATATTTGGGCCAAAGTACAGGTATAGTCAAAAGGGTGTAGTTGTGTTGCGTAATTTTGTGTTAGGTTGCAGCAATATTAGCGATAAGGAAGACCGGAAAGAACAGTATTCGGGGACAGGGGTCGTGGATGTGGTGGGAATGCTGGAGGGAATGTTGGCAGCGAGACTACGGGTTGAGTTTGCCTATTATTAACTTGTCAACAATATTGATCTGTTTATGAGTATATTTGCCAAGATGGTGTAGCAGTCGGACGTGTGTTTTGTCTTGTCCCGTCCTGTATAGTGTAAATATAGTGTAAATATAGTTTTTCCTCGTTTTTTTTTTTTTTCTGTATATATTTCGTACATATTTTAATCTCACTTTCCAACTACAGGCTGAATACACTCTCCTGCAACCCGCATCACCCAATGTGGTACGGATCTGCTTTTTCTATACTTTAGAACCGGAACCCTCATCAGAAGCTAGCCAGCTAACTAGCTACTAGCTAGTAGCTAGCCACTGCTAGCGGTCTTCAAAGCTAACTAGGACACCAGCGCGACATCAACCCAAAGCATATCAGACTGCTTTTTCTCTACCATATCTCCGGATTCCTACCGCAAGCTCTGAACCTTTACACCGGATCATCGCAACTAGCTAGCTGCAATCCGAGTGGCTACTCCTGGCTAATGTCTCTGTCCCAGAGCAAGCACCAGTTAGCCTTGAGCTAGCCTCGAGCTAAGCCCATCTCCCGACTAGCCGAAGAGGTCCAACAATACCTATTTTGCCAATTGGCCTGGACCCTCTACTGCCGACACGGAGCCGACACGGAGCCCGCCGATCCATCACGACTGGTCCGCCGACATAATCGTCCGAGGGGGTTTCAACAGGCTTTTCCGCTGCGACATCGCCAAAGATCCATCTGCTGGCCAAGGCCCGCGAGCTTTCTGAATCGCTGTATCTCCAGCTCACCCAGCGTACTAGAGCACCTGTAGCATACTCCTGGGCTACAATTACCCGGGCCCACGACCGGTCTGTCGATGTCACCGCATGAAGAGGAATAAACAGACTCACCCCATCGCGACGTCCCCCAAAGGTTAACTCTCTAGCCCTCGCTATCTCCCTGCTTGCTAATTCGGCCTGCTAACGGCTAGCTTGTCAAGCTCCGGTCCGCTAACTGCTACCTTGTCTAGCTCGGGCCTACGAACTGTTAGCTTGTTAGCACAGGCCTGCTAACCGTCTGAACCACCGCGTCCCAATCACTCTCTGACCCCATTTACTTTCTATCTCTTTTTGATTTTTAATTTGTTTATACCTTCCGGAAACCTGCCTCACCCAATGTGATACGGAATCGCTATTACTTTTACTCTTATTTTTATTTTTATGACACACTCAAGAACCTCCAGACGCTAACCAGCTAACTAGCTACAAGCTATTTAGTCATTGTTAGTTTTTTAAAAACCTGGATAACACTCGCCAGCCCAGCTTCCCTGCCCATCCACCGCTGCCCCCTGGACACTGATCTCTTGGCTACATAGCTGACGCACGCTGGACTGTCCATTAATCACGGTACTCCTTTCTGCCTGTTTGTTTTACCTGTCGGCCCCGTTGCCTAGTCAATGCCATTTTACCTGCTGTTTGTTGTGCTAGCGGATTAGCCTCGCCTACTGTTTTTAGCTAGCTTTCCAAATTCAACACCTGTGATTACTGTATGCCTCGCTATATGTCTCTCTCAGATGTCAATATGCCTTGTATACTGTTGTTCAGGTTAGTTATCATTGTTTTAGTTCACAATGGAGCCCCTAGACCCACTCTGCATACCCCTGTTACCTCCTTTGTCCCACCTCCCACACATGCGGTGACCTCACCCATTGCAACCAGCATGTCCAGAGATACAACCTCTCTCATCATCACCCAGTGCCTGGGCCTACCTCCGCTGTACCCGCACCCCACCATACCCCTGTCTGCGCATTATGCCCTGAATATATTCTACCATGCCCAGAAACCTGCTCCTCTTATCCTCTGCCCCCAACGCTCTAGGCGACCAGTTTTGATAGCCTTTAGCCGCACCCTCATACTACTCCTTCTCTGTTCCGCGGGTGATGTGGAGGTAAACCCAGGCCCTGCATGTCCCCAGGTACCCTCATTTGTTGACTTCTGTGATCGAAAAGCCTTGGTTTTATGCATGTCAACATCAGAAGCCTCCTCCCTAAGTTTGTTTTACTCACTGCTTTAGCACACTCTGCTAACCCTGATGTCCTTGCCGTGTCTGAATCCTGGCTCAGGAAGGCCACCAAAAATTCAGAGATTTCCATACCCAACTATAACATCTTCCGTCAAGATAGAACTGCCAAAGGGGGCGGAGTTGCAGTCTACTGCAGAGATAGCCTGCAAAGTAATGTCATACTTTCCAGGTCCATACCCAAACAGTTCGAACTACTAATTCTGAAAATTACTCTCTCCAGAAATAAGTCTCTCACTGTTGCCGCCTGCTACCGACCACCCTCAGCTCCCAGCTGTGCCCTGGACACCATTTGTGAATTGATCGCCCCCCATCTAGCTTCAGAGTTTGTTCTGTTAGGTGACCTAAACTGGGATATGCTTAACACCCGGCAGTCCTACAATGTAAGCTAGATGCCCTCAATCTCACTCAAATCATCAAGGAACCCACCAGGTACAACCCTAACTCTGTAAACAAGGGCACCCTCATAGACGTCATCCTGACCAACTGGCCCTCCAAATACACCTCCGCTGTCTTCAACCAGGATCTCAGCGATCACTGCCTCATTGCCTGTATCCGCCACGGAGCCGCAGTCAAACGACCACCCTCATCACTGTCAAACGCTCCCTAAAACACTTCTGTGAGCAGGCCTTTCTAATCGACCTGGCCCGGGTATCCTGGAAGGACATTGACCTCATCCCGTCAGTTGAGGATGCCTGGTCATTCTTTAAAAGTAACTTCCTCACCATTTTAGATAAGTATGCTCCGTTCAAAAAATGCAGAACCAAGAACAGATACAGCCCTTGGTTCACTCCAGACCTGACTGCCCTCGACCAGCACAAAAACATCCTGTGGCGGACTGCAATAGCATCAAATAGCCCCCGTGATATGCAACTGTTCAGGGAAGTCAGGAACCAATACACGCAGTCAGTCAGGAAAGCTAAGGCCAGCTTCTTCAGGCAGAAGTTTGCATCCTGTAGCTCCAACTCCAAAAAGTTCTGGGACACTGTGAAGTCCATGGAGAACAAGAGCACCTCCTCCCAGCTGCCCACTGCACTGAGGCTAGGTAACACGGTCTCCACCGATAAATCCATGATTATCGAAAGCTTCAATAAGCACTTCTCAATGGCTGGCCATGCCTTCCACCTGGCTACCCCAACCTCGGCCAACAGCTCCGCCCCCCCTGCAGCTCCTCGCCCAAGCCTCTCCAGGTTCTCCTTTACCCAAATCCAGATAGCAGATGTTCTGAAAGAGCTGCAAAACCTAGACCCGTACAAATCAGCTGGGCTTGACAATCTGGACCCTCTATTTCTGAAACTATCTGCCGCCATTGTCGCAACCCCTATTACCAGCCTGTTCAACCTCTCTTTCATATCGTCTGAGATCCCCAAGGATTGGAAAGCTGCCGCAGTCATCCCCCTCTTCAAAGGGGGAGACACCCTGGACCCAAACTGCTATAGACCTATATCCATCCTGCCCTGCCTATCTAAGGTCTTCGAAAGCCAAGTCAACAAACAGGTCACTGACCATCTCGAATCCCACCGTACCTTCTCCGCTGTGCAATCTGGTTTCCGAGCTGGTCACGGGTGCACCTCAGCCACGCTCAAGGTACTAAACGATATCATAACCGCCATCGATAAAAGACAGTACTGTGCAGCCGTCTTCATCGACCTCGCCAAGGCTTTCGACTCTGTCAATCACCATATTCTTATCGGCAGACTCAATAGCCTCGGTTTTTCGGATGACTGCCTTGCCTGGTTCACCAATTACTTTGCAGACAGAGTTCAGTGTGTCAAATCGGAGGGCATGCTGTCCGGTCCTCTGGCAGTCTCTATGGGGTGCCACAGGGTTCAATTCTCGGGCCGACTCTTTTCTCTGTAAATATCAATGATGTTGCTCTTGCTGCGGGCGATTCCCTGATCCACCTCTACGCAGACGACACCATTCTATATACTTTCGGCCCGTCATTGGACACTGTGCTATCTAACCTCCAAACGAGCTTCAATGCCATACAGCACTCCTTCCGTGGCCTCCAACTGCTCTTAAACGCGAGTAAAACCAAATGCATGCTTTTCAACCGATCGCTGCCTGCACCCGCATGCCCGACTAGCATCACCACCCTGGATGGTTCCGACCTTGAATATGTGGACATCTATAAGTACCTAGGTGTCTGGCTAGACTGCAAACTCTCCTTCCAGACTCACATCAAACATCTCCAATCGAAAATCAAATCAAGAGTCGGCTTTCTATTCCGCAACAAAGCCTCCTTCACTCACGCCGCCAAGCTTACCCTAGTAAAACTGACTATCCTACCGATCCTCGACTTCGGCGATGTCATCTATATAATGGCTTCCAACACTCTACTCAGCAAACTGGATGCAGTCTATCACAGTGCCATCCGTTTTGTCACCAAAGCACCTTATACCACCCACCACTGCGACTTATATGCTCTAGTCGGCTGGCCCTCGCTACATATTCGTCGCCAGACCCACTGGCTCCAGGTCATCTACAAGTCCATGCTAGGTAAAGCTACGCCTTATCTCAGTTCACTGGTCACGATGGCAACACCCATCCGTAGCACGCGCTCCAGCAGGTGTATCTCACTGATCATCCCTAAAGCCAACACCTCATTTGGCCGCCTTTCGTTCCAGTACTCTGCTGCCTGTGACTGGAACGAACTGCAAAAATCGCTGAAGTTGGAGGCTTTTATCTCCCTCACCAACTTCAAACATCAGCTATCCGAGCAGCTAACCGATCGCTGCAGCTGTACATAGTCTATTGGTAAATAGCCCACCCATTTTCACCTACCTCATTCCCATACTGTTTTTATACTGTTTTTTTTATTTATTTACTTTTCTGCTCTTTTGCACACCAATATCTCTACCTGTACATGACCATCTGATCATTTATCACTCCAGTGATAATCTGCAAAATTGTATTATTCGCCTACCTCCTCATGCCTTTTGCACACATTGTATATAGACTGCCCATTTTTTTCCTACTGTGCTATTGACTTGTTAATTGTTTACTCCATGTGTAACTCTGTGTTGTCTGTTCACACTGCTATGTTTTATCTTGGCCAGGTCGCAGTTGTAAATGAGAACTTGTTCTCAACTAGCCTACCTGGTTAAATAAAGGTGTTCTCAACTAGCCTACCTGGTTAAATAAAGGTGTTCTCAACTAGCCTACCTGGTTAAATGTGTTCAAAACCTGGTTAAATAAAGGTGGCCTACCTGGTTAAATAAAGGTGTTCTCAACTAGCCTACCTGGTTAAATAAAGGTGTTCTCAACTAGCCTACCTGGTTAAATAAAGGTGTTCTCAACTAGCCTACCTGGTTAAATAAAGGTGTTCTCAACTAGCCTACCTGGTTAAATAAAGGTGTTCTCAACTAGCCTACCTGGTTAAATAAAGGTGTTCTCAACTAGCCTACCTGGTTAAATAAAGGTGTTCTCAACTAGCCTACCTGGTTAAATAAAGGTGTTCTCAACTAGCCTACCTGGTTAAATAAAGGTGTTCTCAACTAGCCTACCTGGTTAAATAAAGGTGTTCTCAACTAGCCTACCTGGTTAAATAAAGGTGTTCTCAACTAGCCTACCTGGTTAAATAAAGGTGTTCTCAACTAGCCTACCTGGTTAAATAAAGGTGAAATAAAAAAATAAAAAAATAATGAGTATATGGGGTATTCAGAGGCTGTTGCGTTTAGTTACTGTGGAGGAGGAATTGGAGTTGTGTTTTTAATAGATGTGTAACAATGGTTTTGTATGAGTATTTATTGTGTTGTGGGCTCCCAGACCCAACAAAGATGATTTAAAACTCTCTGTCTCTCCCTCTCTCTGTCTCTTTCCCTCTCTGTCTCTCTCCCTTTCTGTCTCTCTCTCTCTCTGTCTCTCTCTTTCTCTCTCTCTCTCTCTCTCTCTCTCTCTCTCTCTCTCCCTCTCTGTCTCTCCCTTTATGTCTCTTTCTCTCTGTCTCTCTCTTTCTCTGTCTGTCTCTCTCTCTCTGTCTCTCTCCCTCTCTCTGTCTCTCTGTCTCTCTGTCTCTCTCTCTTTCTGTCTCTCTCTCTCTGTCTCTTTCTCTGTCTGTCTCTCTCTCTCTCTCTCTCTCCCTCTCTGTCTCTCCTTCTCTCTTTCTGTCTTTCTGTCTGTCTCTCGCTCTCTCTCTCTCTTTCTCTCTCGCTCTCTCTCTCTCTCTCCCTCTCAGTCTCTCTCCCTCTGTCTCTCCCTCTCTGTCTCTCTCCCTCTTTGTCTCTCTCTCTCCCTCTCTGTCTGTTTGTCTATAACATGTGTTTTTTGTCCTCTATGTGTCTGCTACCTCACCCTGTGTCACACACACACACACACACACACACACACACACACACAATAATAGTCCCTACGATGTGCGTTAGCCCATATTGATCATTATCCTGTCCTTCTTAGTTTGTTGCTGCTGATGTTGGTGTTATTTCCTACACACTTGTTTTTACTCAACATAATAAGCCCCTCTTCTTTCCTGTGTATGTGTGTTTGTGTGTGTGTATATGTGTGTTTGTGTTTGTGTGTGTGTATATGTGTGTTTGTATGTGTGTGTGTTTGTGTGTTTGAATGTGTGTGTGTGTGTACAGTATGCGTGTTAAGCCAAACTTCATTCATTCCCTCTAGAGCTCAAGCATCTCTACCCACAACCCCCTGCAGTGGAAATGCAAGCTAAACTTCTGGACTGAGAACAACTCCCCAGCGATGGGTCATGGATCCACCCTTACCTTCCCTCTCCTCCCTTCACCTTCCTTTCCTCTCCTCCCCTTCCTCCCCTCTAACACTCCACTCTCCTCTCTTCCTCTCTCAGCCTCTCTATCTGTCCCTCATCATTATATTTCAATAATGATCAGACCAGGACAGTGTGGTGGTAGTGTGGTGGTAGTGGTAGTAGTGTGGTGGTAGTGGTAGTAGTGGTGGTAGTGTGGTGGTAGTGGTAGTGTGGTAGTGTGGTGGTAGTGGTAGTGTGATGGTAGTGGTAGTGTGGTGGTAGTGGGTGTGTGGTGGTAGTGTGGTGGTAGTGGGTGTGTGGTGGTAGTGGTAGTGGTAGTGGGTGTGTGGTGGTAGTGGTAGTGGGTGTGTGGTGGTAGTGGTAGTGTGGTGGTAGCGGGTGTGTGGTGGTAGTGGTAGTGTGGTGGGAGTGTGGTGGTAGTGGTAGTGTGGTGGTAGTGTGGTGGTAGTGGTAGTGTGGTGGTGGTAGTGATAGTGTGGTGGTAGTAGTGGTAGTGTGGTGGTGGTGGTAGTGTGGTGGTGATGGTAGTGTGGTGGTAGTGGTAGTGTGGTGGTGATGGTAGTGTGGTGGTAGTGGTAGTGTGGTGGTGGTAGTGGAAGTGTGGTCATAGTGTGGTGGTGGTGGTAGTGGTGTGGTGGTGGTAGTGGTAGTGTGGTGGTGGTGGTAGTGGTAGTGTGGTCGTAGTGTGGTGGTGGTAGTGGTAGTGGTGTGGTGGTGGTAGTGTGGTGGTGGTAGTGGTGGTGGTGGTGGTAGTGTGGTGGTAGTGTGGTGGTGGTAGTGGTAGTGGTGGTAGTGTGGTGTGGTAGTGGTAGTGTGGTGGTGGTGGTAGTGTGGTGGTAGTGTGGTGGTAGTGGTAGTGTGGTGGTGGTGGTAGTGTGGTGGTGGTAGTGGTAGTGGTGGTAGTGTGGTGTGGTAGTGGTAGTGTGGTTGTGGTGGTAGTGTGGTGGTGGTAGTGGTAGTGTGGTGGTGGTGGTAGTGTGGTGGTAGTGGTAGTGTGGTCGTAGTGTGGTGGTGGTAGTGGTAGTGGTGGTGGTAGTGTGGTGGTGGTAGTGGTAGTGTGGTGGTGGTGGTAGTGTGGTGGTAGTGTGGTGGTAGTGGTAGTGTGGTGGTGGTAGTGGTAGTGTGGTGGTGGTGGTAGTGTGGTGGTGGTAGTGGTCGTGGTAGTGTGGTGGTAGTGGTAGTGTGGTGGTGGTAGTGGTAGTGTGGTGGTGATGGTAGTGTGGTGGTAGTGGTAGTGTGGTGGTGGTAGTGGAAGTGTGGTCATAGTGTGGTGGTGGTGGTAGTGGTGTGGTGGTGGTAGTGTGGTGGTGGTAGTGGTAGTGTGGTGTTGGTGGTAGTGGTAGTGTGGTCGTAGTGTGGTGGTGGTAGTGGTAGTGGTGTGGTGGTGGTAGTGTGGTGGTGGTAGTGGTAGTGTGGTGGTAGTGTGGTGGTGGTAGTGGTAGTGGTGGTAGTGTGGTGGTGGTAGTGGTGGTGGTGGTGGTGGTAGTGTGGTGGTAGTGTGGTGGTGGTAGTGGTGGTGGTGGTGGTAGTGTGGTGGTAGTGTGGTGGTGGTAGTGGTAGTGGTGGTAGTGTGGTGTGGTAGTGGTAGTGTGGTGGTGGTGGTAGTGTGGTGGTAGTGGTAGTGGTGTGGTGGTGGTAGTGGTGGTGGTGGTGGTAGGGTGGTGGTGGTAGTGGTAGTGGTGGTAGTGTGGTGTGGTAGTGGTAGTGTGGTGGTGGTGGTAGTGTGGTGGTAGTGTGGTGGTAATGGTAGTGTGGTGGTGGTGGTAGTGTGGTGGTGGTAGTGTGGTGGTAGTGTGGTGGTAGTGGTAGTGTGGTGGTGGTAGTGGTAGTGGTGGTAGTGTGGTGTGGTAGTGGTAGTGGTGGTGGTGGTGGTAGTGTGATGGTGGTAGTGGTAGTGTGGTGGTGGTGGTGGTAGTGTGGTGGTAGTGTGGTAGTGTGGTGGTGGTAGTGGTAGTGGTGGTGGTGGTGGTGGTGGTAGTGGTAGGTGGTGGTGGTGGTGGTAGTGTGGTGGTGGTGGTAGTGGTAGTGTGGTGGTGGTGGTGGTAGTGTGGTGGTGGTAGTGGTAGTGTGGTGGTAGTGTGGTGGTGGTAGTGGTAGTGTGGTGGTGGTGGTAGTGTGGTGGTAGTGTGGTGGTAGTGGTAGTGTGGTGGTGGTAGTGGTAGTGTGGTGGTGGTGGTAGTGTGGTGGTGGTAGTGGTAGTGTGGTGGTGGTGTGGTCGTAGTGTGGTGGTAGTGGTAGTGTGGTGGTGGTAGTGGTAGTGTGGTGGTGGTGGTAGTGTGGTGGTGGTAGTGGTAGTGTGGTGGTGGTGGTGGTAGTGTGGTGGTAGTGGTAGTGTGGTCGTAGTGTGGTGGTGGTAGTGGTAGTGGTGGTGGTAGTGTGGTGGTGGTAGTGGTAGTGTGGTGGTGGTAGTGGTAGTGTGGTGGTAGTGGTAGTGTGGTAGTGGTGGTGGTAGTGTGGTGGTGGTGGTAGTGTGGTGGTGGTAGTGTGGTGGTAGTGTGGTGGTAGTGGTAGTGTGGTGGTGGTAGTGGTAGTGTGGTGGTGGTGGTAGTGTGGTGGTGGTAGTGGTAGTGGTAGTGTGGTGGTGGTAGTGGTAGTGTGGTGGTGGTAGTGGTAGTGTGGTGGTGGTGGTAGTGTGGTGGTAGTGGTAGTGTGGTGGTGGTAGTGGTAGTGTGGTGGTGGTGGTGGTAGTGTGGTGGTGGTAGTGTGGTGGTGCTAGTGGTAGTGTGGTGGTGGTGGTAGTGTGGTGGTAGTGTGGTGGTAGTGGTAGTGTGGTGGTGGTAGTGGTAGTGTGGGTAGTGTGGTGGTGGTAGTGATGGTGGTAGTGTGGTGGTGGTGGTAGTGTGGTGGTAGTGGTAGTGTGGTGGTAGTGGTAGTGTGGTGGTACTGTGGTGGTAGTGTGGTGGTGGAGACACTGACCCATGCTACCATCTGGACATGGTACAAGCAGGTGGACGGACACAGAGGGCCAGAGCCTGTCAGCCACACACACACACAAACATGCAGAAGGCCATAGTCAGTCAGCTGGATAATGTTCCTCACAGTTTATTAGTGAGAAATAACCAAACAGAACTCAACTCTATTTCTGGCCCAACAGATGTGGCGATAAACACCCCGTCAAAACAACACATACCCCAGAGGATCCTGGGATATGGCGGTCCTCCAAGACCAACCTCTAGGGATGCCAGTATCCCTCTCTAGCGCCATCTCTCCTATCCAGCCTTCTCCTTCCCCTCAGATTCATCCGTCGCTTCTCTTGTTACCATGGTAACGGTTTGGTAAACACACATGGTTCTCTTGAATGATCGAGAAAGAAGCTTAACACTGGAGAACACTGGAATATGTCTTCTTTCTCTATTTCGGCCTCTCCCTCCTCTTCCCCTCTCTCTCTCTTCATCTCCCTCTCTCACTCTTCCTCTATCCCTCCCTCCTTCCCACTCCCCCCCTCAGTATAATCCCATTAAGGCCAATATTCCAGGCTACTGGGCATCCTTTCTATGCAGCAATTACAAACCTTTAGAGACATCAACAGACCATTTCTTCTCCGCTCACACCATCCATCAACTATTTATCTTCTCAGACACTGAGAGGATTTGGTGGGTGAGTGTGTGTGCATGTTTCTGCATGTGTGTGCATGTGTGTGTATGCGTTACATTGTCTGTCTTACTTAAAAAGGCTCTGTAGGGATTTTAGATTTATAGATTATAGATCCTATGATAGTAGAATGAATTCAAGTGAGAGACAGTAAATGTATACTGCACAGCAGACAATGTTAGGCCATCATATCTCTGAGTGTATTTCCATTGTCCTGGTGTTATCAGCTGAGAGACATAGTTCATCCCAGGGTTTAGTTAGGGTTAATATGACATGCTGAGAGACATAGTTCATCCCAGGGTTTAGTTAGGGTTAATATGACATGCTGAGAGACATAGTTCATCCCAGGGTTTAGTTAGGGTTAATATGACATTCTGAGAGACATAGAGCTGTAGCTAAACTCTGGGCTGGGGTTAATGCCATGTACATGCTGTAATTGATGCTAGATGTGTGTGTGTGTGTGTGTGTGTGTGTGTGTGTGTGTGTGTGTGTGTGTGTGTGTGAGTGTGTGTGTGTGTGTGTGTGTGTGTGTGTGTGTGTGTGTGTGAGTGTGAGTGTGAGTGTGAGTGTGAGTGTGAGTGTGTGTGTGTGTGTGTGTGTGTGTGTGGCAGGTGTGAGCCCTTTGTGTCATTGAGGTGTGTACATTAGTAAAGGCCTGTAGAACTGAGAACTGATGAGACAAGGCTTCATCTGCCTTTACAACAGAGTCATTTTACTAGCTACACTGTCCCACCACCTAGTTAGAGAGAGAGACACAGAGAGACAGAGAGACAGAGATAGGCAGAGAGAGACAAGAGAGAGGTAGAGAGAGACACAGAGAGGCAGAGAGAGGCAGAGAGAGACACAGAGAGACAGAGGCAGAGAGAGAGAGACAGACAGACAGAGAGAGCCACAGAGAGACAGACAGAGTGATGACAGTGAAAGACAACGTGCCACCAAGCGAGCTACAAAACAATTAGTCAGACAATAGAGGTGACACTGTGTTGATGCTAGATCACCATGGAAACGGTGGAACACTGCATGATCAGTCAAACACTACCCACTTATTGCTAACGCTATTTTCTAGAGATAGAGAGAAATGGTGAAAATGGAGACAGGGACGGATGTATAGAGATTCCTCTCTATCCCTCCCTGCATCTCTCAATCCCTCCATCCATCCCTCCTCTCTCAATCCCTCCATCCATCCCTCCTCTCTCAATCCCTCCATCCACCCCTCCTGTCTCCATCCCTCCCTGCATCTTTCCATCCCTCCATTCCTCCTCTCTCCATCCATCCCTCCTCTCTCAACCCCTCCATCCCTCCCTGCATCTCTCAATCCCTCCATCCATCCCTCCTCTCTCCATCCCTCCCTGCATCACTCAATCCCTCCATCCATCCCTCCTCTCTCCATCCCTCCCTGCATCACTCAATCCCTCCATCCATCCCTCCTGTCTCCATCCCTCCCTGCATCCCTCCATTCCTCCTCTCTCCATCCATCCCTCCTCTCTCAATCCCTCCATCCCTCCCTGCATCTCTCAATCCCTCCATCCATCCCTCCTCTCTCCATCCCTCCCTGCATCACTCAATCCCTCCATCCATCCCTCCTCTCTCCATCCCTCCCTGCATCACTCAATCCCTCGATCCATCCCTCCTCTCTTAATCACTCCATCCATCCCTCCTCTCTCAATCCCTCCATCCACCCCTCCTCTCTCCATCCCTCCCTGCATCACTCAATCCCTCCATCCATCCCTCCTCTCTCAATCCCTCCATCCACCCCTCCTGTCTCCATCCCTCCCTGCATCTTTCCATCCTTCCATTCCTCCTCTCTCCATCCCTCCCTCTAACCCTCCGTCCATCGCTCCATCCCCCTCTTCCGTCCCTCAGGCGCTGGCCCACCTCATGAGGAACCCAGTTTGAGTCTCTCCTGGGAGCCGGAGGGACGTGTTGGGCATCGCACCCCCGGTCCATCGCTTTCAAGATTCCCCTGGTGGGGAAAATGCCAGATGCGACTCATTATGGTCAAAGGAAACACACTACAACTCATTATGGTCAAAGGAAACACACTACAACTCATTATGGTCAAAGGAAACACACTACAACTCATTATAGTCAAAGGAAACACACTACAACTCAGTAAAAGAAAGAACGTGCCAGGATATTATTTTGTGAAATAGGTTTAGATGTGCTATCAAAGCATTCTGCTCTAGGAACAAAACCAACGCCAAAATATCCCATTAATAAACCCATGTCTGTGCTAAGCTAAACCAACAAGCTAACCAAACACTGGCTTATTAGAGGAGAGAGAGATGGGAGAGGGAGAGAGGGAGAGAGGGGAGAGAGATGGGAGAGGGAGCGAGAAAGAGAGGGAGAGAGAGAGGGAGAGAGAGAGGGAGAGAGAGAGCGCAGTCGAGGATAACAAGTATGAAGGATTGTGGAGAAACATCCCCCTGATCCAATCTAAAGGGTGTTTCTGTCTGGGTCCAGAGCAGAGAGGTCAACACATCACATTGAGCTAATTGACAGCTAGTGAAAGTGATATTCATACATTTGACAGAAACCCACTAATAATCAGAGAGAGAAACATGTTTGGAAGTAGTTTCAGCAGATGTTTTGCTTGGATGACAGTGACATCTTTTTGATAACAGTTATTCATTAAATAACAGTCTAGGCACTGCTCACTATCCCCACTCTCTCTGTCTCTCTGTCTCCCTCTCTTTCTCAGACTATATGCGTGTGCGTGCATGTGTGTGTGTGTGCGTGCGTGCATGTGTGTGTGTGTATATTTGTGTGAGTGCATGTGTGTGTGTGTGTGCGTGCATGTGTGTGTGTATATTTGTGTGAGTGCATGTGTGTGTGTGCGTATGTATGTGTGTGTGAGTGCATGTGTATGTGTGTGCGTGCGTGCATGTGTGTGTGTGTGTGTATATTTGTGTGAGTGCATGTGTGTGTGTGTGTGTGTAAAGGAGTAGTCTGTCAGTCAGCCAACATATTCTGGCAGCTTCCATCAGACACCTGCTTCTCTGTCAGACAGGCTGACTGCTGAGAGAGAGAATGAGAGAGAACAAGAGAATGAGAAAATGAGGAGGATGTGGAGAAACAGAATGACAGAGGGAGAGGAGGGGAGGGACATAGAGGGGGGAGGCAGTAGAGAGAAAGTGTCTGTGTGCTAGTTGACTGAAGAAAAATGAGAGAGATGGGGAGAGAGAGAGAGTGAGAGAGATGTGCACACTGCCCATAAAATGAGGTGGAAACTGAGCTGCACTTCCTAACCTCATGCCAAATGTATGACCATATTAGAGACACATATTTCCCTCAGATTACACAGATACACAAAGAATTTGAAAACAAACCACAATTTTGATAATCTCCCATATCTGTGAAATACCACAGTGTGCCATCACAGCAGCAAGATGTGTGACCTGTTGCCACGAGACAAGGGCAACCAGTGAAGAACAAACACCATTGTAAATACAACCCATATTTATGTTTT
>NC_088401.1:75224762-75237262 GCF_034236695.1 Oncorhynchus nerka | reverse complement strand
CGGGGGCCATTCAAAACAATATATTGTTGGAATGAAAGGCAGTCAGTAGCATAAATGCTGACAATGATAGTTAATAAAGATAGTAGGAGAAAATAACATATAATAACTTGTACTGAATGACATATAATCACGTTGAAATGGATTCAGCCTAATTGGGAATCCCAGGAGGCTACTGAGGGGAGAACGGCTCATTATAATGGAACCTGGAAACCAGGTCTTTAATGTATTGGATTCCATTCCACTGGTTCCACTCCAGCCATTACCACGAGCCCATCCTCCCCAATTAAGGTGTCACCAACCTCCTGTGTTAGGAATGCTATATAGGCCTACATACCCAGGCTGATGAGAGCCTAGGACAGATGGAGGACAGATAGAGGAGAGATGGAGATGAGAACAGATGGAGCAGAGATGGAGGAGAGGACAGATGGAGGAGAGGACAGATGGAGCAGAGATGGAAGAGAGGACAGATGGAGGAGAGGACAGATGGAGGAGAGGACAGATGGAGCAGAGATGGAAGAGAGGACAGATGGAGGAGAGGACAGATGGAGCAGAGATGGAAGAGAGGACAGATGGAGGAGAGGACAGATGGAGGAGAGGACAGATGGAGGAGAGGACAGATGGAGGAGAGGACAGATGGAGGAGAGGACAGATGGAGGAGAGGACAGATAGAGGAGAGGACAGATGGAGGAGAGGACAGATGAAGGAGAGGACAGATGGAGGAGAGGACAGATGGAGGAGAGGACAGATGGAGGAGAGGACAGATGGAGGAGAGGACAGATAGATGGAGGAGAGGACAGATGGAGGAGAGGACAGATGGAGGAGAGGACAGATGGAGGAGAGGACAGATGGAGCAGAGATGGAAGAGAGGACAGATGGAGGAGAGGACAGATGGAGGAGAGGACAGATGGAGGAGAGGACATATGGAGGAGAGGACAGATGGAGGAGAGGACAGATAGAGGAGAGGACAGATGGAGGAGAGGACAGATGGAGGAGAGGACAGATGGAGGAGAGTACAGATGGAGGAGAGGACAGATGGAGGAGAGGACATATGGAAGAGAGGACAGATGGAGGAGAGGACAGATGGAGGAGAGGACAGATAGAGGAGAGGACAGATGGAGGAGAGGACAGATGGAGGAGAGGATAGATGGAGGAGTGGACAGATGGAGGAGAGATGGAGGAGATGACAGATGGAGGAGAGGACAGATGAAGGAGAGATGGAGGAGATGACAGATGGAGGAGAGGACAGATGGAGGAGAGGACATATGGAGGAGAGGACATATGGAGGAGAGGACAGATGGAGGAGTGGACAGACATATCAGTGTGGATGACGGACCATCACCTCAAGCTGAACCTCGGCAAGACGGAGCTGCTCTTCCTCCCGGGGAAGGACTGCCCGTTCCATGATCTCGCCATCACGGTTGACAACTCCATTGTGTCCTCGTCCCAGAGCGCTAAGAACCTTGGCGTGATCCTGGACAACACCCTGTCGTTCTCAAATAACATCAAGGCGGTGGCCCGTTCCTGTAGGTTCATGCTCTACAACATCCGCAGAGTACGACCCTGCCTCACACAGGAAGCGGCGCAGGTCCTAATCCAGGCACTTGTCATCTCCCGTCTGGATTACTGCAACTCGCTGTTGGCTGGGCTCCCTGCCTGTGCCATTAAACCCCTACAACTCATCCAGAACGCCGCAGCCCGTCTGGTGTTCAACCTTCCCAAGTTCTCTCCACGTCACCCCGCTCCTCCGCTCTCTCCACTGGCTTCCAGTTGAAGCTCGCATCCGCTACAAGACCATGGTGCTTGCCTACGGAGCTGTGAGGGGAACGGCACCTCAGTACCTCCAGGCTCTGATCAGGCCCTACACCCAAACAAGGGCACTGCGTTCATCCACCTCTGGCCTGCTCGCCTCCCTACCACTGAGGAAGTACAGTTCCCGCTCAGCCCAGTCAAAACTGTTCGCTGCTCTGCCCCCCCAATGGTGGAACAAACTCCCTCACGACGCCAGGACAGCGGAGTCAATCACCACCTTCCGGAGACACCTGAAACCCCACCTCTTTAAGGAATACCTAGGATAGGATAAAGTAATCCTTCTCACCCCCCCCCTTAAAAGACCTAGATGCACTATTGTAAAGTGGCTGTTCCACTGGATGTCATAAGGTGAAAGCACCAATTTGTAACTCGCACTGGATAAGAGCGTCTGCTAAATGACTTAAATGTAAATGTAAATGATGGACAGATGGAGGAGAGGACAGATGGAGGAGAGATGGAGGAGATGACAGATGGAGGAGAGGACAGATGAAGGAGAGATGGAGGAGATGACAGATGGAGGAGAGGACAGATGGATGAGACGACAGATGAAGGAGAGATGGAGGAGAGGACAGATGGAGGACAGGTGGAGGAGAGGGGAGATGGAGGAGAGGACAGATGGAGGAGAGGACAGATGGAGGAGAGGACAGATGGAGGAGAGATGGAGGAGAGGGGAGATGGAGAAGAGGGGAGATGGAGAAGAAAGATGGAGGAAAGGAAAGGGAAAAACAGACAAGGAGAAAAAACAACGAGGCATTACCAGGTGATAGAGGAGGCTCTATTTCTGGGTGAGGATTTATGAAGTGTCAACATTACCCTGGCTATTAGAGAGAAACCCAATTATTCTCAGCCCAGGAAGGGAGGGAGGGATGAAAACAAGAATGGCTGGATGGAGAGAGAGAGAGATAGAAAGAGGGAGGGTGGGAGGGATTAAAACAATAATGGCTGGATTGAGAGAGAGAAAGAAAGAGGGAGGGAGGGAGGGATGAAAACAAGAATGGCTGGATTGAGAGAGAGAGAGAAAGAGGGAGGGTGGGAGGGATTAAAACAATAATGGCTGGATTGAGAGAGAGAGAGAAAGAAAGAGGGAGGGGGTGAAAACAAGAATGGCTGGATTGAGAGAGAGAGAAAGAGGGAGGGGGAGGGAGGGATGAAAACAAGAATGGCTGGATTGAGAGAGAGAGAGAAAGAGGGAGGGGGACGGAGGGATGAAAACAAGAATGGCTGGATGGAGAGAGAGAGAGAAAGAGGGAGGGGGAGGGAGGGATGAAAACAAGAATGGTTGGATTGAGAGAGAGAGAGAGAGAAAGAGGGAGGGAGGGAGGGAGGGATGAAAACAAGAATGGCTGGATTGAGAGAGAGAGAGAAAGAGGGAGGGGGAGGGAAGGATGAAAACAAGAATGGCTGGATTGAGAGAGAGAGAGAAAGAGGGAGGGGGAGGGAGGGATGAAAACAAGAATGGCTGGATTGAGAGAGAGAGAGAAAGTGGGAGGGAGGGAGGGAGGGATGAAAACAAGAATGGCTGGATTGAGAGAGAGAGATAGAGAGGGAGGGAGAAAAATAAGAATGGCTGGATTGAGAGAGAGAGATAGAGAGGGAGGGAGAAAAACAAGAATGGCTGGATTGAGAGAGAGGGAGGGAGAAAAGGGAGCAGGAGAACAAGATCACTAGACTGCCATGATTCATATAATTTCCCACATTTTAAAGTGATAAAGACAAAGAGAAAAAGAGATAAACAGAGAGGTATAGAAACAAAGAAATAGCAAAATAGCAAGAGATAAAAGAGTAGAAAGCGAGGGAGCGAGGCAGAATGCAGGTGGATTTGTCAGGACAGAGATTCCCAGTAGGGTTAACTTCATGCACCCTATCCATTATACATGAAGGATGCTAAGACTGGCTGTTATGGCAGAGAACGAGGGATGATGAGGTCAGAGGACAGAGGAGAGGAAACCTTGAGCGGTGGAAAAAACCTCCATGCGGATACTCTCTAGAGAGAGAGAGAAGACCTGAGTGTGAGAGACGCAGAGACCTCTCCTCCTGCTCACACACTCTCTTTTCTCCCTAGAGACCTTTAGATATTACAGGTTGACATATACATGTGACATATTCTGAGTATAGAGCAACCTCTGTTCTGTTATGCTAAACAGCCTGCTGTACAAGCCAGACACTATCTCTCTCTCTCTCTCTCTCTCTCTGTGTGTGTGTGTGTGCGTGTGTGTGTGTGTGTGTGTGTGTGTGTGTGTGTGTGTGTGTGTGTCTGTGTGTGTGTGTGTCTGTATGTGTCTGTGTGTGTGTGTGTGTGTGTGTGTGTGTGTGTGTGTGTGTGTGTGTGTGTCTGTGTGTGTCTGTGTCTGTGTCTGTGTGTGTGTGTCTGTGTGTGTGTGTGTGTGTGTGTGTGTGTGTGTGTGTGTGTGTGTGTGTGTGTGTGTGTGTGTGTGTGTGTGTTGGGTAATGTGTGAGGAGCGGTGGGTAATGAGATGGCCCAGGGTATTGAGTGCCTGGGTTAAGTGGCTGTGCTTCAGGCCAGAACTGTACGGAGAAATCTAACCCATCCTGAACGCTACCAACCAAGCAGCACCATTAAGAGAACTCTCCAGTCATGCCACACTTTCCCCCAGCGCTGTCTCACCACAGCTACCCCAGCCCTGTCTCACCACAGCTACCCCAGAGCTGTCTCACCACAGCTACCCCAGCCCTGTCTCACCACAGCTACCCCAGCCCTGTCTCACCACAGCTACCCCAGAGCTGTCTCACCACAGCTACCCCAGCCCTGTCTCACCACAGCTACCCCAGCCCTGTCTCACCACAGCTACCCCAGAGCTGTCTCACCACAGCTACCCCAGAGCTGTCTCACCACAGCTACCCCAGAGCTGTCTCACCACAGCTACCCCAGCATGCATGCAATTACAAACACATTCATGGGGAGTTTTATCAACCAAAAATACATACAATTTAGTTTTATCAACCCAAAACACATACAATTTAGTTTTATCAACCCAAAATACATACAATTTAGTTTTATCAACCAAAAATACATACAATATAGTTTTATCAACCCAAAACACATACAATATAGTTTTATCAACCCAAAATACATACAATATAGTTTTATCAACCCAAAACTCTGCACGCAGAATTCTGCAAAAATATCCATCACCTACAGAGAGATGAACCTGGAGAAGAGTCCCCTAAGCAAGCTGGTCCTGGGGCTCTGTTCACAAACACAAACACACCCTACAGAGCCCCAGGACAGCAGCACAATTAGACCCAACCATATCATGAGAAAACAAAAATATAATTACTTGACACATTGGAAATAATTAACAAAAAAACAGAGCAAACTAGAATGCTAGTTGACCCCAAACAGAGAGTACACAGTGGCAGAATACCTGACCACTGTGACTGACCCAAAATTAAGGAAAGCTTTGACTATGTACAGACAGTGAGCATAGCCTTGCTATTGAGAAAGGCCGCCGTAGGCAGACACGGCTCTCAAGAGAAGACAGGCTATGTGCTCACTGCCCACAAAATGAGGTGGAAACTGAGCTGCACTTCCTAACCTCCTGCCCAATGTATGACCATATTAGAGAGACATATGTCCCTCAGATTACACAGATCCACAAAGAATTTGAAAACAAATCCACTTTTGATAAACTCCCATATCTACTGGGTGAAATCCCACAGTGTGCCATCACAGCAACAATATTTGTGACCTGTTGCCACAAGAAAAGGGCAACCAGTGAAGAACAAACACCATTGTAAATACAACCCATATTTATGCTTATTTATTTTATCTTGTATCTTGTAACAAATGGTTATTTGTACATTGCTAAAACACTGTATATATATAATATGACATTTGTAATGTCTTTATTGTTTTGAAACTTCTGTATGTGTAATGTTTACTGTTAATTTTTATTGTTTATTTCACTTTATATATTATCTACCTCACTTGCTTTGGCAATGTTAACACATGTTTCCCATGCCTATAAAACCCTTGAATTGAAATTGAATTGAATTGAGAGGGAGAGCTAGAGATAGGGAGAGAGAGAGGGAGAGCTAGAGAGAGGGAGAGATAGAGAGAGAGATAGAGAGAGGGAGAGATAGAGAGAGGGAGACAGAGAGGAAGAGATGGAGAGGGAGAGATACAGCGAGGGAGAGATAGAGAGAGGGAGAGATAGAGAGAGGGAGAGATAGAGAGAGGGAGAGATAGAGAGAGGAAGAGATAGAGAGGGAGATATAGAGAGAGGGAGAGATAGAGAGAGGGAGAGAGAGAGGGAGAGATAGAGAGGGGGAGATAGATAGGGAGAGATGGAGAGAGAGAGGGAGAGATAGAGAGAGGGAGAGATATATAGAGGGAGAGATAGAGAGAGGGAGATATAGAGAGAGGGAGAGATATATAGAGGGAGATATAGAGAGAGGGAGAGATATATAGAGGGAGAGAGATAGAGAGAGGGAGAGATAGAGAGAGGGAGAGATAGAGAGGAAGAGATAGAGAGGGAGAGATAGAGAGAGGGAGAGATAGAGAGAGGGAGAGAGAGGGAGATAGAGAGGGAGAGATAGATAGGGAGAGATGGAGAGATAGAGAGGGAGAGATAGAGAGAGGGAGAGATATATAGAGGGAGAGATAGAGAGAGGGAGATATAGAGAGAGCGAAAGAGACATAGATGTGTGTGTGTGTGTGTGTGTATGTCGGCTGAGAGAACTCTGTGGAAGTCAGGCTGACAGAAACATAGGCTCTTAGCTCAGTCAGGCCCTAACTGCCCTCCGCTAACCTCTAGACACGCACACGCACACACACACACACACACACACACACACACACACACACACACACACACACACACACACAGACACACACACACACACACAGGTATCTAGTTCGCTGAAAGTAAAGGTCAATTTGTTGCCAAACCAGTGGTATCTCAGCTATTCCACAGGCACAAAGAGAAGAGAGGGATTGCGAGAGAGAGCGAGAGAGGAGAGAGAGGACAATAGAAAGGAGAGAGAGAGCATGTTGAGTAAAAAGACAGCTCATCATCTTTCACTGTTGTATTCTCTCCTCTTCTATCCTTTCTCTCTCTCTCCTCTTCTATACTTTCTCTCTCTCTCCTCTTCTATCATTTCTCTCTCTCTCCTCTTCTATCCTTTCTCTCTCCTCTTCTATCCTTTCTCTCTCTCTCCTCTTCTATCCTTTCTCTCTCTCTCCTCTTCTATCCTTTCTCTCTCTCTCTCTCCTCTTCTATCCTTTCTCTCTTTCTCCTCTTCTATCCTTTCTCTCTCTCTCCTCTTCTATCCTTTCTCTCTCTCTCCTCTTCTATCCTTTATCTCTCTCTCCTCTTCTATCCTTTCTCTCTCTCTCCTCTTCTATCCTTTCTCTCTCTCTCCTCTTCTATCCTTTATCTCTCTCTCCTCTTCTATCCTTTCTCTCTCTCCTCTTCTATCCTTTCTCTCTCTCCTCTTCTATCCTTTATCTCTCTCTCCTCTTCTATCCTTTCTCTCTCTCTCCTCTTCTATCCTTTCTCTGCTGGTCTAAGAGAAGTGTCAAAGGCACCAACACACAACTACAACAGAAATGGCCTGGAGGTGTGCGGTCGTCATCCCCTCACACACCTCGTTCAGAGGTGGCATGTAGTCACAATGTGTGTGAGTTGAGATGAGAGCAGAGCTTTCCACTGTACGTGTGTTAGAGGGGGATCGGTGTGAACAGATGGTGTTTACCTAGTCACAAGTTGGGTTGGTTCATTCATGTCTTTCCCCCCAAAATGGGCATACACTACATGACCAAAGGTATGTGGAACATCTCCTTCCAAAATCATGGGCATTAATATGGAGTTGGTCCCCCCTATGTTGTTATAAAAGTCTCCACTCTTCTGGGAAGGATTTCCACTAGATGTTGGAACATTGCTGCTATAACAACCTCCACTCTTCTGGGAAGGATTTCCACTAGATGTTGGAACATTGCTGCTATAACAGAGCATTAGTGAGGTCAGGCACTGATGTTGGGCGATTAGGCCTGGCTCGCAGTCGGCTTTTCAATTCATCCCAAAGGTGTTTGATGGGGTTGAGGTCAGGGCTCTGTGCAGGCCAGTCAAGTTCTTCTACACCGATCTCAACAAAACATTTCTGTATGGACCTCACTTTGTGCACGCTGGAACAGGGAATGACCTTCCCCAAACTGTTGCTACAAAGTTGGAAAAACACACTCATCTATAATGTCATTATCTGCTGTAGTGTTTAGATTTCCCTTTACTGGAACTAAGGAGCCTACCCCGGACCATGAAAAACAGCCCCCGACCATTCCTTCTCCTCCACCAAACTTTACAGTTGGCGCTATTCATTCTGGCAGGTAGCGTTCTCCTGGCATCTGCCAAACCCAGATTCATCCATTGGACTGCCAGATGGTGATTTTAGGATTGTTTGTGGCTGCTTGGCCATGGAATCCCATTTCATGAAGCTCCCGATCAACAGTTCTTGTGCTGATGTTGCTTCCAGAGTCAGTTTGGAACTCGGTAGTGAGTGTTGCAACCGAGGACAGACTATTTTTCCGCACTACACGCATCAGCACTCAGCGATCCCGTTCTGTGAGTTTGTGTGGCCTACCACTTCGAGGCTGAGCCGTTGTTGCTCCTAGACATTTCCACTTCACAATAACAGCACTTACAATTGACCAGGGCAGCTCTAGCAGGGCAGAAATTTGACGAACTGACTTGTTGGAAATGTGGCATCCTATGATGGTGCCACGTTGAAGGTCACTGAGCTCTTCAGTAAGGCCATTCTACTGCTAATGTTTGCCTATGGAGATTTCATGGCAGTGTGCTCAATTTTATACACCTGTCAGCAACGGGGGAGGCTGAAATAGCTGAATCCACTAATTTGAAGGGATGTCCACATACTTTTGTATATATAGTGTACCATGTTCAGAAAAAAGAAGGTGATGCACAGGCATTCACACACACACGCACACACACGCACACGCACACACACACACACATTCAGAGAAGGTGATAACTCACCAGCCTGCTGCTCGGGAAAAAAGAGATAAATGAGAGAAGAAGAAATGTTTCCCGTGCCAATAAAGCCCTTTTTAAATTGAATTGAGAGAGCGTGAGTGAGAGAATGAGTAAGAGAGAGAGGAGAGAGAGAGAGAGAGAGAGAGAGAGAGAGAGAGAGAGAGAGAGAGAGAGAGAGAGAGAGAGAGAGAGAGAGAATTGGGCCACTGGTGTTTTTAATGGTCTGTAGTTATATAGGTCACAGTTCTCTCTCTATGGAGAATGTTAGGTTTTTTTTTATCTCCAGAGAGAGAGAGAGGGATTGGAGAGAGAGAAAGATAGAGGGAGAAGAAGGGCAGAGAGAGATCTTGTGAGATACAGGGGGGGATGGAAATCTGAGAGAGAGAGAGAGAGAGGGAGAGAGGACAGTGGAGTGCAGGAGAGAAAGAATAGAGAAGGAAAGAGAGAGAGAGAGACATTTGTAAATTTAACCAGCTATTTGGCCTGTGGTAACAATACTGAAGTACTCTCTTCTTTTCCCTTTCAAGTCCCTTTCTTTTACCTGATTGGCTGGCAGAATGCTAACTGCTGGCCTCGAGAAAAGGAGGTGGGAGAGGTGATGGAGTGAGACACGGCCACACACACAGATGTATTTGACTGTGCTGTAACTTCACAGAGACACAGAACAAATAGATACTTTACACACACACACACACACACACACACAC
The DNA here is from genome assembly GCF_034236695.1 of Oncorhynchus nerka. NCBI lineage: Eukaryota > Metazoa > Chordata > Actinopteri > Salmoniformes > Salmonidae > Oncorhynchus > Oncorhynchus nerka. Next base: position 75,227,736 of record NC_088401.1, on the reverse strand, counting down.
ACACACACACACACACACACACACACACACACACACACACACACACACACACACACACACACACACACACACACACACACACACATACACACACACACATACACACACCCACACACACACACACACAGGAAAACAAAGTGTGTGTGTGGTTGGACATTGCTCTCTGAGGAACAGCTTGTGTTTCTAAAATAAGACCGTCTCTGGAAAGAGATGGATTCCCCTGGAGAGGAGAAGAGGATACAGGAGAGGTAGAGAGCACTAAAAGATAAGTGGACATGGAAAAACAAACCTCTAGGAGTAGGATGGAGGGAGGGAGGGAGGATGGGGGAGGGAAGGAGGATGGAGGGAGGGAGGGAGGGAGGATGGAGAGGATACAGGAGAGGTAGAGAGCACTAAAAGATAAGTGGACATGGAAAAACAAACCTCTAGGAGTAGGATGGAGGGAGGGAGGAAGGGAAGGAGGATTGAGGGCGGGAGGAGGGAGGGAGGGAAGGAGGATGGAGGGATGGAGGGAGGGAAGGAGGATGGAGGGAGGGATGGAGGATGGGGAGGGAAGGAGGATGGAGGGATGGAGGGAGGATGGAGAGGATACAGGAGAGGTAGAGAGCACTAAAAGATAAGTGGACATGGAAAAACAAACCTCTAGGAGTAGGATGGAGGAGGGAGGAAGGGGGAAGGAGGATTGAGGGAGGGAGGAGGGGAGGGAGGGAAGGGGAGGATGGAGGGATGGATGGAGGGAAGGAGGATGGAGGGAGGGATGGAGGATGGAGGGGAGGGAAGGGGAGGATGGAGGGAGGGAGGGAGGGAAGGGAGGATGGAGAGGATACAGGAGAGGTAGAGAGCACTAAAAGATAAGTGGACATGGAAAAACAAACCTCTAGGAGTAGGATGGAGGGAGGGAGGAAGGGAAGGATTGAGGGAGGGAAGAGGGAGGGAGGGAAGGAGGATGGAGGGAGGGAAGGAGGATGGAGGGAGGGATGGAGGATGGAGGGATAGAGGATGGAGGGATGGAGGATGGAGGGATAGAGGATGGAGGGATGGAGGATGGGGGAGGGAAGGTGTATGGAGGGATGGAGCGAGGGAGGATGGAGGGAGGGAGGATGGAGGGATAGAGGATGGAGGGATGGAGGATGGAGGGAGGGAAGGAGGATGGAGGGAGGGATGGAGGATGGAGGGAAGGAGGATGGAGGGAGGATGGGGGAGGAAGGAGGATGGAGGGAGGGAGGGAGGATGGAGAGGATACAGGAGAGGTAGAGAGCACTAAAAGATAAGTGGACATGGAAAAACAAACCTCTAGGAGTAGGTTGGAGGGAGGGAGGAAGGGAAGGAGGATTGAGGGAGGGAGGAGGGAGGGAGGGAAGGAGGATGGAGGGATGGATGGAGGGAAGGAGGATGGAGGGAGGGATGGAGGATGGGGGGGGAGGAAGGAGGATGGAGGGAGGATGGAGAGGATACAGGAGAGGTAGAGAGCACTAAAAGATAAGTGGACATGGAAAAACAAACCTCTAGGAGTAGGATGGAGGGAGGGAGGAAGGGAAGGATTGAGGGACGGAGGAGGGAGGGAGGGAAGGAGGATGGAGGGATGGAGGGAGGGAAGGAGGATGGAGGGAGGGAAGGAGGATGGAGGGAGGGATGGAGGATGGAGGGATAGAGGATGGAGGGATGGAGGATGGAGGGATAGAGGATGGAGGGATGGAGGATGGAGGGAGGGAAGGTGGATGGAGGGATGGAGCGAGGGAGGATGGAGGGAGGGATGGAGGATGGAGGGATAGAGGATGGAGGGATGGAGGAGGATGGAGGGAGGGAAGGAGGATGGAGGGAGGGATGGAGGATGGAGGGAAGGAGGATGGAGGGAGGGATGGAGGATGGGGGGAGGGAAGGAGGATGGAGGGAGGGAGGGAGGATGGAGAGGATACAGGAGAGGTAGAGAGCACTAAAAGATAAGTGGACATGGAAAAACAAACCTCTAGGAGTAGGATGGAGGGAGGGAGGAAGGGAAGGATTTAGGGAGGGAGGAGGGAGGGAGGGAAGGAGGATGGAGGGATGGAGGGAGGAAGGAGGATGGATGGAGGGAGGGATGGAGGATGGAGGGATAGAGGATGGAGGGATGGAGGATGGAGGGAGGGAAGGTGGATGGAGGGATGGAGCGAGGGAGGATGGAGGGAGGATGGAGGGAGGGAGGGAAGGAGGATGGAGGGAGGGAGGATGGAGGGAAGATGGGAAGGAGGATTGAGGGAGGGAGGAGGAAGGATGGAGGGAGGGAAGGAGGATGGAGGGAGGGAAGGAGGATGGAGGGAGGGAAGGAGGATGGAGCGATGGAGGGAGGGAAGGAGGATGGAGGGAGGGATGGAGGGATAGAGGATGGAGGGATGGAGGATGGAGGGAGGGAAGGTGGATGGAGGGATGGAGGGAGGGAGGATGGAGGGAGGGAGGGAAGGAGGATGGAGGGAGGGAGGGAGGATGGAGGGAAGATGGGAAGGAGGGTTGATGGAGGGAGGAGGAAGGATGGAGGGAGGGAAGGAGGATGGAGGGAGGGAAGGAGGATGGAGGGAGGGAAGGAAGGAGGATGGAGGGAGGAAGGAGGATGGAGGGCTGGTTGGAGGATGGGGGATGGAGGGAGGGAGGACGGAGGGAGGGAAGGGGAATTGAGGGAGGAGGGAAGGAGGATTGAGGGAGGGAGGAGGAAGGATGGAGGGAGGATGGAGGGAGGGAAGGAGGATGGAGGGAGGGAAGGAGGATGGAGGGAGGGATGGAGGGAGGAAGGGAAGGAGGATTGAGGGAGGGAGGAGGAAGGATGGAGGGAGGGAAGAAGATGAGATGAGAGGAGGCTTTTGTGAGCATGTGTGTGTGTGTTTGTACGTTGACGTGAGAGTGTGTGTGTGTGTTTGTACGTTGACGTGAGAGTGTGTGTTTGTGAAGTCTGTACATTAATACTCTTATATTCTCATCTCAGCTGAGCCACGGGACCAAGGTG
>NC_088401.1:75212262-75219762 GCF_034236695.1 Oncorhynchus nerka | reverse complement strand
TTCTAGCTTCAGGGGGAAGATGGGCAGGGACTCTGCTGTTCTAGCTTCAGGGGGAAGATGGCCAGGGACTCTGCTGTTCTAGCTTCAGGGGGAAGATGGCCAGGGACTCTGCTGTTCTAGCTTCAGGGGGAAGATGGCCAGGGACTCTGCTGTTCTAGCTTCAGGGGGAAGATGGGCAGGGACTCTGCTGTTCTAGCTTCAGGGGGAGATGGGCAGGTACTCTGCTGTTCTAGCTTCAGGGGCAAGATGGGCAGGGACCCTGCTGTTCTAGCTTCAGGGGGAAGATGGCCAGGGACCCTGCTGTTCTAACTTCAGGGGGAAGCTGGTTCCACAATTGGGGTGGAAGGACAGAGAAGAGTTTGGACTGGGCTGAACGGGAGCTGCCCTCCCATAGAGTTGGCAGGGACAAGAGAGCTCGGGCTGGGATGTAGGGTTTGAGCAGAGCCTGAAGGTAGGGAGGGGAAGCTCCTCTTGCTGTTCCATAGGTAAGCACCAGGGTCTTGAAGATGATGTGAGATTCGACTGGAAGCCACTGGAGTGTGCAGAGGACCGGGGTGACATGGAAGAACATCGGAAGGTTAAACACCAGGCATGCTTCAGCATTCTGGATAAGTTGCAGGGGTTCGATGGGACAAGGATGTTGATGGCACAAGCGGGGAGTCCAGATAACAGAGAGCTGCAGTAGACCAGACAGGAGATGACAAGTGCCTGGATTAGGACCTGAGCCGCTTGTAGGGGGTCGTACTCTACAGATGTTGTAGAGCATGAACCTGGAGGAGTGAGTCACTGCTTTGATGTTTGCAGAGAACGACAGGATGTTGTCCAGGGTCACTCCTAGGTTCTTTGCACTCTGGGAGGGGGACACCGTGGAGTTGGCAACCATAATGGAGCGGTCTTGGAGCAGGCAGGCCTTCCTCGGGAGGAAGTGCATCTCCGTCTTGTTGAGGTTGAGATTGAGGGGGTGGGACAACATCCAAGCTGAGATATCTGCCAGGCACACAAAGATGGGTGTTGCCACCTGGGTGTCAGAAGGGGGAAGCAGAAAAGTAGTTGTCATCCGCATAGCAATGATAGAGGAGACCATTTGAGGATATGACGGAGCCGAGTGACTTGGTGTATAGAGAGAAGAGGAGAGGGCCTCGAACACAGCCCTGGGGGACACCAGTAATGTGAGTATGTGGTGCAGACACAGCCTAAAGCCCTCTCACAGCCCACACACACGGACACACACACGGACACAAACATGCACACATACATACAGACACACACATGCACACATACATACAGACACACACATGCACACATACCCACCAGGTTACCTTACTCACCTTAAGCTACAAACCCTCACCCCAGTGAAACAGAAATATGCTGTAAACTGTAATGCTGTCAAATCTCAGACCTCAGACAGTGTTTGTATGTTTGTGTGTGTGAGTGAGTTTGTTTGTTTGTTTGTGTGATTGTGTGTGTGTGTGTTTGTTTGTGTGTTTGTGTGTGTGGGTGTGGGTTTGTGTGTGTGTGTTTGTTTGCGTTTGTGTGCAGGGTGAAAGGCTTATGAACAGACTCAATAGCTAATCAATAGCAATCTGCAGCCAGCTCTAGCCATGCTAATGGAACTGAGCTGCAGCTGGCAAGAGGCCAACACCATCTCAGCAGCATCTGGTTAACACACACACACACACGCAGTCAAGCACACACACACACACACACACACACACACACACACACACACACACACACACACACACACACACACACACACACACACACACACACACACACACACACACACACACACACACACACACACACGCGCCACCCAGTAAAATAATTCACACAAACACACATGCATGAAGAGAAAGAGAGAGAGAGTGAAAAAGACAAGAGAAAAAGAGAAAGAGGGAAAGAGAGAGAGAGAGAGCGTGAGAGAGCGGGAGAGAGAAAGAGAGAGAGGGAGAGCGTGTACTCTCTTGTCAGTAGTACTGTAGACTACTTTATCACTGACTTCAACCCCGAGTCTTTCATAGCGTTCAGTCGGTCCACTGACACCCCTATCAGATCACAGGAAAATCGCAGTCTATTTAAACAGAGCAATATTCCATCATGAGGCATCAAAGCCAAAGGAACTGAATAATTTTAAGAAATGCTATAGATTGAAGGAGAGTGGTGTGGAAAACTACCAAAAAACAATTAGGCAACAACAAATTCAATCTCTTCTAGACAACTTCCTAGACAAAACATTTCACTGTAATAGTGAAGATGTAAACTTGGCCGTAGAAAACCAAAACAGTATATTTGACCTCTCAGCTTCCCTATAATATCAACAAAAATTCAAGCAGGAAACAGAAGAAAATGAACAACAATGACAAATAGTTTGCTAAAACCTAAGAAAGAAATTCAACTAAAACAGAGACCCAGAAAACCTGAGTCTACGCCTTCACTATGGTGAATCACTAAAACAATACAGAAATACACTACGGAAAAAGAAGGAACAGCACGTCAGAAATCAGCTCAATGTAATTGAAGAATCCATAGACTCTAACCACTTCTGGGAAAATTGGAAAACACTAAATAAACAACAATATGAAGAATTATCTATCCAAACTGAGATGTATGTATAAACCACTTCTCCAATCTTTTGGCTCTATAACAAAGAACAAACAGCAAAAACATTTGACATGATCAAATACAAATCTTAGAATCAACTATTAAAGACTTTTTATTTACCTTTATTTAACTAGGCAAATCAGCTAAGAACAAATTATTATTTTCAATGACGGCCTAGGAACAGTGGGTTAACTGCCTGTTCAGGGGTAGAACGACCTATTTGTACCTTGTCAGCTCGGGGATTTGAACTTGCAACCTTCCGGTTGCTTCCGGTTGCTAGTCCAATGCTCTAACCACTAGGCTACCCTGCTACCCTGCTGACTACCAGAACCCACTGGATTGAATTAACTACAGGACAAAATACAAACCCTCTAACTCTAAAAGGCCCATCGGGTTGATGGTATCCTAAATTAAATGATAAAATATACAGACCACAAATTCCAATTGGCTCTAATTAAACTCAGGGATTAATTAAGCCCCACCCTCTACAACATGTATATCAATGAATTGGCCAGGGAACTAGAACAGCCTGCAGCACCCGACCTCACCCTAATAAAATCTGACTGCTTGGTGATGATCTGGTGCTTCTGTCCCCTACCAAGGAGGGCCTACAGCAGCACCTAGATCTTCTGCACAGATTCTGCCAGACCTGGGCCCTGACAGAAAATCGCAGTAAGACCAAAATAATGGTGTTCCAAAAGAAGGTCCCGTTGCCAGGACAATGAATACAAAATTCATCTAGACACTGTTGCCCTAGAGCACACAAAAAACTATACATACCTCAGCCTAAACATCAGCGCCACAGGTAACTTCCACAAAGCTGTGAATGATCCGAGAGACAAGGCAAGAAGGGCCTTATATGCCATCAAAAGGAAAATAACATTTGACATACCAATTAGGATCTGGCTGAAAATACTTGAATCAGTCATAGAACACATTGCCCTTTATGGTTGTGAGGTCTGGGGTCCGCTCACCAACCAAGACTTCACAAAATGGGACAAACACCAAATTGAGACTCTGCATGCAGAATTCGGCGAAAATATCCTCAGTGTACAACGTAGAACACCAAATAATGCATGCAGAGCAGAATTAGGCCGATATCCGCTAATTACCAAAATCCAGAAAATAGCCGTTAAATTTAACAACCACCTAAAAAGAAGTGATTCCCAAACATTCCATAACAAATCCATCACTTACAGAGAAATGAACCTCAAATCAAATCACATTTTATTGGTCACATACACATGGTTAGCAGATGCTAGTGTAACTAAATGCTTGTGCTTCTAGTTCCGACAGTGCAGTAATATCTACTAAGCAATCTAACAATTTCAAAATAACTACCTTATACACAGTGTAAAGGGATGAATAAGAATATGTACATAAAGATATATGGATGAGCGATGGCCGAACGGCATAGACACGATGCAGTAGGTGGTATAGAGTACAGTATATACATATGAGATGAGTAATGTAGGGTATGTAAACATTATATGAAGTGGCATTGTTTAAAGTGACTTGTGACATATTAATTACATCCAATTATTAAAGTGGCTAGAGATTTGAGTCAGTATGTTAGTAGCAGCCACTCAATGTTAGTGTTGGCTGTTTAACAGTCTGATGGCCTTGAGATAAAAGCTGTTTTTCAGTCTCTCGGTCCCTGCTTTGATGCACCTGTATTGACCTCGCCTTCTGGATGATAGCGGGGTGAACAGGCAGTGGCTCGGGTGGTTGTTGTCCTTGATCTTTTTGGCCTTCCTGTAACATCGGGTGGTGTAGGTGTCCTGGAGGGCAGGTAGTTTGCCCCCGGTTGTGGGTGGAGCAGTTGCCATACCAGGCGGTGATTCAGCCCCAGAAGATGCTCTCGATTGTGCATCTGTAAAAGTTTGCGAGTGTTTTCGGTGACAAGCCACATTTCTTCTGCCTCCTGAGGTTGGAGGCGCTGTTGTGCCTTCTTCACCATGCTGTCTGTGTGGGTGGACCATTCCAGTTTGTCCCTTCGATGTGGATAGGTGGGTGCTCCTTCTGCTGTTTCCTGAAGTTCACAATCATCTCCTTTGTTTTGTTGATGTTGAGTGTGAGGTAATTTTCCTGACACCACACTCCGAGGGCCCTCACCTCCTCCCTGTAGGCCGTCTCGTCGTTGTTTGTAATCAAGCCTACCACTGTAGTGTCGTCTGCAAACTTGATGATTGAGTTGGAGGTGTGCATGGCCACGCAGTCATGGGTGAACAGGGAGAACAGGAGAGGGCTGAGAACGCAACCTTGTGGGGCCCCAGTGTTGAGGATCACCGGGGTGGAGATGTTGTTTCCTACATTCTCCACCTGGGGGCGGCCCGTAAGAAAGTCCAGGACCCAGTTACACAAGGTGGGGTCGTGACCCAGGGTCTCGAGCTTAATGATAACAATGGAGGGTACTATGGTGTTAAATGCTGAGCTATAGTCAATGAACAGCATTCTTACATAGGTATTCCTCCTGTCCAGGTGGGATAGGGCAGTGTGCAGTGTGATGGCAATTGCATCGTCTGTGAACCTGTTGGGGCAGTATGCAAACTGGGTGGCCAGTAAGGTGAAGGTGATCTGATCCTTGACTAGTCTCTCAATGCACTTCATGATGACAGAAGTGAGTTCTACAGGGCGATAGTCGTTTAGCTCAGTTAGCTTTCCTGGGGACAGGAACAATGGTGGCCCTCTTGAAGCATGTGGGAACAGCAGACTGGGATAAGATTTGATTGAATATGTCTGTAAACACACCAGCCAGCTGGTCTGCTCATGCTCTGCGGACACGGCTGGGGATGCCGTCTGGGCCAGCAGCCTTGTGAGGGTTAACACGTTTAAATGTCTTACTCAGTTGGCCATGGTGAAAGAGAGCCCACAGATTTTGGTAGCGGGCCATGTCTTTGGCACTGTATTGTCCTCAAAGTGAGCAAATTTGTTTAATTTGTCTGGGAGCTGTGTCTGCAACGGGGCTGGTTTTCTTTCTGTAATCCGTGATTGACTGTAGACCCTGTCACATACGTCTCGTGTTTGAGCCGTTGAATTGCGACTTTACATTGTCTCTATACTGACGCTTTGCTTGTTTGATTGCCTTGCTGAGGGAATAGCTACACTATTCGGTCATGTTTCCGGTCGCCTTGCCATGATTAAAAGTAGTGGTTCGGGCTTTCAGTTTTGCGTGACTCTGATATCCCGAGTGAGCCATGTTTCTGTGAAACAGAGAATGTTACAACCTCTGATGTCTCTATGGAAGGCAACCCTTGTTCGAATTTCATCTACCTTGTTGTCAAGAGACTGGACATTGGCGAGTAGTATACTCGGGAGCGGTGAGCGCTGTGCCCGTCTACGGAGCCTGACCAGAATACCGCTCCGTCTGACCCTTCTGTGGTGCCGCTGTTTTGGGTTGCCTGCGATTAGATCCAATGTCCAGGGTGGAGGTCCGAACAGAGGATCCGCTTTGGGAAAGCCGCATTCCTGGTCTTAATGTTGGTAAGTTGATGTTGCTCTTATATCCAATAGTTTTTCCCGGCTGTAACTTGGAGCAAGCTGGTTCTGGGGCTCTGTTCACAAACACAAACAGACCCCAGAGAGCCCCAGGACAGCAACACAATTGAACAAAATCATGAGAAAACAAAAAGATAATTACTTGACACACTGGAAAGAATCAACAAAAAAACGGAATGCTATTTGGCCCTTAACAGAGAGTACAGTACACACCGCTGTGACTGACCAAACTTAAGGAAAGCTTTGACTATGTACAGACTCAGTGAGCATAGCCTTGCTATTGAGAAGGCCGCCGTAGGCAGACCTGGCTCTCAAGAGAAGACAGGCTATGTGCACACTGCCCACAAAATGAGGTGGACACTGAGCTGCACTTCCTAACCTCCTGCCCAATGTATGACCATATTAGAGATACAAACTTCCCTCAGATTACACAGATCCACAAAAAAATTCAAAAAATTCAAAACAAAACCAATTTTGATTAACATACCTTTTGGGTGAAATACCATTGTGTGACATCACAGCAGCAATATTTGTGACTTGTTGCCACAAGAAACCAGTGAAGATCAAACATAGCGCATATTTATGTTTATTTATTTTCCCTTTTGTACTTTAACTATTTGCACATCGTTACAACACTATATATAGATATAATATGAAATGTCTTTATTATTTTGGAAGTTTTGTGAGTGTAATGTTTAATGTAACATTTTTTCTTGTTTATTTCACTCTTGGCACTTTTTGGCTTTGGCAATGTAAACATACGTTTCAATAGAGCCATTAAATTGAATTGAATTGAATTGAGAGAGAGAGAGAGAGAGAGAGAGAGAGAGAGGGGGAGTGAGAGAGAAAGAGAGAGAGATATGGTTGTGACATTGTGTTCAGGAAAGAGGGATGGTATCGTTTCTCTGGCCTTTCTCCCCCTTTAACCACAGACCATCACTTCACACACACACACACACACACACACACACACACACACACACACACACACACACACACACACACACACACACACAGTTGCATTATCGCTGCCCATCGCGGCCTGCTAACAAGGACTTCTTACATCAGCTGATATCTCAAAGTGCTGTAGAGAAACCCAGCCTAAAACCCCAAACAGCAAGCAATGAACCCTAGACCCACTTCAGTTTGCATACCGCCCTAACAGGTCCACAGATGATGCAATCGTCATCACACTGCACACTTTCCCATCTGAACAAGAGGAATACCTATGTAAGAATGCTGTTCATTGACTACAGCTCAGCATTCAACACCATACTATCCTCCAAACTCATCATTAAGCCTTAGACCCTGGGTCTCAACCCGCCCTGTGAAATTGCTCCTGGACTTTCTGATGGGCCACCCACAGGTGGAGAAGGTAGGAAACAACATATCCACTTT
>NC_088401.1:75184762-75207262 GCF_034236695.1 Oncorhynchus nerka | reverse complement strand
AGCAGGGTATACAATTGAGGGTTAGGGTTAGGATTTTATACACCTGTCAGCAGCGGGTGTGGCTGAAATAGACCAGTCAACACATTTGAAGGGGTGTCCACATACGTTTGTATTTATAGTGGCTACATTGAAACACACAACTAAGCTACAGAAGGCAAGACTCCAGAGGGTATTCCCTTCCATTAACAGCTTTACAGACATTCCCTCAAGACATCCCAGAGGGTATCCCTTCCACACACCCTTCCATTAACAGCACACATTCCCTCTCCACATCCCCTCTCACACACATTCCCTCTCCACACACATCCCCTCTCCACACACCCTCTACACACACATCCCCTCTCCACACACATCCCACTCCCCTCCACACATCCCCTCTCCACACACATCCCCATCCCCCCACACACATCCCCTCTCCACACACATCCCCATCCCCCTCCACACACACATCCCCCTCCACACACATCATCCCCTCTCACACACACATCCCCTCCACACACACATCCCCACACATCCCATCCCCCTCCACACACACACACATCCCCCCTCCACACACATCCCCCTCCACACCCTCCCCCTCCACACACACATCCACACACATCCCCTCTCCCACACGCATCCCCCCCTCCACACACACTCACACACACATCCCCTCTCCACACATCCCCCTCCACACACATCCCCTCTCCCCATCCCCTCTCCACACACATCCCCTCTCCACACACATCCCCTCTCCACACACATCCCTCCACACATCCCCTCTCCACACACATCCCCCTCACATCCCCTCTCCACACACATCCCCTCTCCACACACACATCCCCCTCACACATCCCCTCTCCACACACATCCCCTCTCCACACATCCCCATCCCCTCTCCACACACACATCCCCCCTCCACATCCCCTCACACATCCCCCTCTCCCCTCTCCCACACATCCCCTCTCCACACACATCCCTCTCCACACACATCCCCCTCCACACACCCCTCTCCACACACATCCCCCTCCACACACACATCCCCTCTCCACACACACATCCCCTCTCCCACACATCCCCTCTCCACACACACATCCACCCATCCCCTCCACATCCCCCTCCACACACATCCCCTCTCCACACACACATCCCCATCCCTCACACACACATCCCCTCTCCACACACATCCACACACATCCCCCCTCCACCATCCCCCTCCACACACACATCCACACACACCCCATCTCCACACACACATCCCCTCTCTCCACACACACATCCCCTCTCCACACACACACACACATCCCCATCCTCCACACACATCCCCTCTCCACACACACACATCCCCTCTCCATCCCCTCTCCACACACATCCCCTCTCACACACATCCCCCTCCCACACACACATCCACACACATCCCCCCTCTCCACACATCCCCTCTCCACACACATCCCCTCCACACACACATCCCCTCTCCACACACACATCCCCTCTCCATCCCCTCACCACACATCCCCTCTCCACACACACACATCCCCTCCCCACACATCCCCTCCACACACACACATCCCCTCTCCACACATCCCCCTCCACACACACATCCCCTCTCCACACACATCCCCCTCTCCACACACATCCCCTCTCCACACACATCCCCTCTCCACACACACATCCCCTCTCCCACACACATCCCCCTCCACACACATCCCCTCTCACACACACACATCCCCATCCCCTCCACACACACATCCACCCCTCTCCCACACATCCCCTCTCCACACACATCCCCTCTCCACACACACATCCCCTCTCCACACACATCCCCTCTCCCACACATCCCCTCTCCACACACACATCCACACACCCCCTCCACACACACCTCCACACACACATCCCCCTCACACACACATCCCCCTCCACACATCCCCTCTCCACACACACATCCCCTCTCCACACACATCCCCTCTCCACACACACATCTCCACACACACACACACATCCCCTCTCCACATCCCCCTCCACCCCCATCCCTCTCCACACACACATCCCCTCCACACACATCCCCTCTCCACACACATCCCCCTCCACACACATCCCTCCCCCTCCTCCACACACACATCCCCTCTCCACACACCACACATCCCCCTCCACACACATCCCCCTCCACACCACACACATCCCCATCTCCACACACATCCCCTCTCCACACACACATCCCCCACACACATCCCCTCTCCACACACACATCCCCTCTCCCACACACATCCCCTCTCCACACACACATCCCCTCTCCACACACACATCCCCTCTCCACACACACATCCCCTCTCCACACACACATCCTCTCTCCACAGAGACACATGTCAATGTTTTTTCCCTGTGATGGATGATGGGATGGATTTAAAGCATGGGTGCCCTTCAATCCCAACAACACACACACACACACACACATACACACGTCTAGTTCGGGACGCAGGGTGCTGAAAGCAATCTCTATCTGACCTTGAGTAGGAGGGCCAGAAGATGGAGGGTTGAACAAAGGAGAGGAAAAGGAGTGATGTATTCATCTGGCGGAGAAGTGATGCTTTCACAGTGATTGAGAACAACGACATCATGACACGAACTCACAATCAACCTCACACACACTGCATCCTGAGTGGCGCAGCAGTCTAAGGTACATCACTACAGACCCGGGTTCGATCCCAGTCTGTATCACAGCCGACCGTGACCGGGAGACCCATGAGGCGGGGCGCAATTGGCCCAGCGTTTTCCGGGTTAGGGAATGGATTTGTTCGGTAGGGATAGTCTGGTCCCACTTCGCGCTAGCGAATCATTGTGGCAGGTCGGGTGTCTGCAAGCTGACTTCGGTCACCAGGTGGACGGTTTTTCTTCCGACACATCGGCGCAGCTGGCTTCTGGGTTAAGGGAGCAGGGTGTCTGGTGTCCGGGTTAAGGGAGCAGGGTGTCTGGCGTCTGGGTTAAGGGAGGAGGGTGTCTGGCGTCTGGGTTAAGGGAGCAGTGTGTCTGAGGTCTGGGTTAAGGGAGGAGGGTGTCTGGCGTCTGGGTTAAGGGCGGAGGGTGTCTGGCGTCTGGGTTAAGGGAGGGTGTCTGGCGTCCGGGTTAAGGGAGCAGTGTGTCTGGCGTCCGGGTTAAGGGAGCAGTGTGTCTGAGGTCTGGGTTAAGGGAGGAGGGTGTCTGGCGTCTGGGTTAAGGGAGCAGTGTGTCTGAGGTCCGGGTTAAGGGAGGAGGGTGTCTGGCGTCCGGGTTAAGGGAGCAGTGTGTCTGGCGTCTGGGTTAAGGGAGGAGGGTGTCTGGTGTCTGAGTTAAGGGAGCAGTGTGTCTGAGGTCTGGGTTAAGGGAGGAGGGTGTCTGGCGTCCGGGTTAAGGGAGGAGGGTGTCTGGCGTCTGGGTTAAGGGAGCAGTGTTTCTGGCGTCTGGGTTAAGGGAGCAGTGTGTCTGGCGTCCGGGTTAAGGGAGCAGTGTGTCTGGCGTCCGGGTTAAGGGAGCAGTGTGTCTGGCGTCTGGGTTAAGGGAGCAGTGTGTCTGGCGTCTGGGTTAAGGGAGCAGTGTGTCTGGCGTCTGGGTTAAGGGAGGGTGTCTGGCGTCCGGGTTAAGGGAGCAGTGTGTCTGGCGTCCGGGTTAAGGGAGCAGTGTGTCTGAGGTCTGGGTTAAGGGAGGAGAGTGTCTGGCGTCTGGGTTAAGGGAGCAGTGTGTCTGAGGTCTGGGTTAAGGGAGGAGGGTGTCTGGCGTCTGGGTTAAGGGAGCAGTGTGTCTGAGGTCTGGGTTAAGGGAGGAGGGTGTCTGAGGTCTGGGTTAAGGGAGGAGGGTGTCTGGCGTCTGGGTTAAGGGAGCAGTGTGTCTGAGGTCTGGGTTAAGGGAGGAGGGTGTGTGGCGTCTGGGTTAAGGGAGCAGTGTGTCTGAGGTCTGGGTTAAGGGAGGAGGGTGTCTGGCGTCTGGGTTAAGGGAGCAGTGTGTCTGAGGTCTGGGTTAAGGGAGGAGGGTGTCTGGCGTCTGGGTTAAGGGAGCAGTGTGTCTGAGGTCTGGGTTAAGGGAGGAGGGTGTCTGGCGTCCGGGTTAAGGGAGCAGTGTGTCTGGCGTCTGGGTTAAGGGAGGAGGGTGTCTGGTGTCTGAGTTAAGGGAGCAGTGTGTCTGAGGTCTGGGTTAAGGGAGGAGGGTGTCTGGCGTCCGGGTTAAGGGAGGAGGGTGTCTGGCGTCTGGGTTAAGGGAGTAGTGTTTCTGGCGTCTGGGTTAAGGGAGCAGTGTGTCTGGCGTCTGGGTTAAGGGAGCAGTGTGTCTGGCGTCTGGGTTAAGGGAGGAGGGTGTCTGGCGTCTGGGTTAAGGGAGCAGTGTGTCTGGCGTCTGGGTTAAGGGGGAGGTCTGGGTTAAGGGAGCAGTGGGTCTGGCGTCTGGGTTAAGGGAGGAGGGTGTCTGGGTCTGGGTTAAGGGAGCAGTGTGTCTGGCGTCTGGATAAAGGGAGGAGGGTCTGTTAAAGGGAGCAGTGTGTCTGGCGTCTGGGTTAAGGGAGCAGTGTGTCTGGCGTCTGGGTTAAGGGAGCAGTGGGTCTGGCGTCCGGGAGGGAGCAGTGTGTCTGGCGTCTGGGTTAAGGGGGAGGGTGTCTGGGTTAAGGGAGCAGTGTGTCTGGCGTCTGGGTTAAGGGAGCAGTGTGTCTGGCGTCTGGGTTAAGGGAGCAGTGTGTCTGGCGTCTGGGTTAAGGGAGCAGTGGGTCTGGCGTCCGGGTTAAGGGAGCAGTGTGTCTGGCGTCCGGGTTAAGGGAGGGTGTCTGGCGTCCGGGTTAAGGGAGCAGTGTGTCTGGCGTCCGGGTTAAGGGAGCAGTGTGTCTGGCGTCTGGGTTAAGGGAGCAGTGTGTCAAGAAGCAGTGAGGCTTGGTGGGGTCGTGTTTCGGAGGACACTCTTGACCTTCGCCTTCTCCGAGTCCGTAGAGGAGTTGCAGCGATGGGACAAGACTGTAACTACCAACTGGATATCACGAAAAAGGGGTAAAAAGTACAACAACAAAAATAACAAATCATAAAAAATACTCAAATAACTCACGCACACATACACACAGGTCTCATACACACAGGTCTCATACACACAGGTCTCATACACACAGGTCTCATACACACAGGTCTCATACACACAGGTCTCATACACACAGGTCTCATACACACAGGTCTCATACACACAGGTCTCATACACACAGGTCTCATACACACAGGTCTCATACACACAGGTCTCATACACACAGGTCTCACACACACAGGTCACATACACACAGGTCTCATACACACAGGTCTCATACACACAGGTCTCATACACACAGGTCACATACACACAGGTCTCATACACACACAGGTCTCATACACACGTCTCACCATTACCCACATACACGTCTCACCATCACACACCTCACCATTATCCACATACACGTCTCACCATCACACACCTCACCATTACCCCCCCACACACACAGAGATAGAGAGGGAGAGAGAGAGACACATTGAAAGAGAGAGATAGAGACACATTGAAAGAGAGAGATAGAGACACATTGAAAGAGAGAGATAGAGACACATTGAAAGAGAGAGATAGAGACACATTGAAAGAGAGAGATAGAGACACATTGAAAGAGAGAGATAGAGACACATTGAAAGAGAGAGATAGAGACACATTGAAGAGAGAGATAGAGACACATTGAAAGAGAGAGATAGAGACACATTGAAAGAGAGAGATAGAGACACATTGAAAGAGAGAGATAGAGACACATTGAAAGAGATAGATAGAGACACATTGATAGAGAGAGAGATAGAGACACATTGAAAGAGAGAGATAGAGACACATTGAAAGAGAGAGATAGAGACACATTGAAAGAGAGAGATAGAGACACATTGATAGAGAGAGATAGAGACACATTGAAAGAGAGAGATAGAGACACATTGAAAGAGAGAGATAGAGACACATTGAAAGAGAGAGATAGAGACACATTGAAAGAGAGAGATAGAGACACATTGAAAGAGAGAGATAGAGACACATTGAAAGAGAGAGATAGAGACACATTGAAAGAGAGAGATAGAGACACATTGAAAGAGAGAGATAGAGACACATTGAAAGAGAGAGACAAAAAGGGACAGAGGGAGAAGGCAGAGGGATAGATATATAGATGTGTGGATGATGACAATTCCTCTTAAAAGAAACCGTGACAACTGTGACTGTCCACTTACTGACTAGAGCACCAGATCTACTGACTGACTCACAGCTCCAAACGCAGAGTCAAGTGTGTGTGTGTTTGTGTGTGTGTGTGTGTGTGTGTGTGTGTGTGTGTGTGTTTGCGTGTGTGTGTGTGTGTGTGTGTGTGTGTGTGTGTGTGTGTGTGTGTTTGTGTGTGTGTGTGTGTGTGTGTGTGTGTGTGTGTGTGTGTGTGTTTGCGTGTGTGTTTGCGTGTGTGTGTGTGTGTGTGTGTGTGTTTGCGTGTGTGTGTGTGTGTGTGTGTGTGTGTGTGTGAGAACTAGCCAATCTACACATCACAGACTCATAACTTTCCAACCATCTGTTCCCACACATGTTTATTTGCTTAGCCCCGACACAAATCTTCTTCAATCGTTCCTCTTCTCTTTTCACATTTCCTCTCTTCTCCTTTTTTTTGTCTGTTTAGCATAAATGCCCTCGATGAAAACATGCTGCCATTGACTCTGGCTGGCTCTGTGTCTCTCAACCTTATCCTGGGTTTTAATGCTGTGTCTCTCAACCTTACCTTGGGTTTTAATGCTGTGTCTCTCAACCTTACCTTGGGTTTTAATCTGTGTCTCTCAACCTTACCTTGGGTTTTAATCTGTGTCTCTCAACCTTACCTTGGGTTTTAATCTGTGTCTCTCAACCTTACCTTGGGTTTTAATCTGTGTCTCTCAACCTTACCTTGGGTTTTAATCTGTGTCTCTCAACCTTACCTTGGGTTTTAATGCTGTGTCTCTCAACCTTATCCTGGGTTTTAAAGGGAATATACCAACCAGTTCTCACAGTCTCACTGTGAGTCAGAATTAGACATGTTTATACATGTTTCTCAAATGTAACATTTCAAAGTTGTTGCAAACGTCAAATTAAATTTAGGCAATAACTCCACCTTTTTTATGTTAGGGTTATGTTTAGGCTTTAACTCGGAAATCTTAAAGTTGGGTATGAACTCCTAGTGGTTAAAGTAATGGTTAATGTTTGGGATAGGAAAAATATATATATATTTAAACTTCAACCTTTAGAAACAGAGACAGATGCTTACGCCCATCCACCATCCCCATCCACAAAGCCCTAGCAAAACTGAAACTGCTATCAGCCCATAAAAACGTGAAGGTAACAGAGTTCACTGTTGCCCCTAGAGGCCAGTTTCTATGTCATCTCCCAACGTCCCCAGACATGGATGGACGTCCATTACTGACTTGTATAACGGGCGACCTGCTGAATATACAGTAGGGTATGTGTCCGTGCCTGGTGATGTGTCCCATTGGGTTTTAGAGGAATATACAGTAGGGTATGTGTCCGTGCCTGGTGATGTGTCCCATTGGGTTTTAGAGGAATATACAGTAGGGTATGTGTCCGTGCCTGGTGATGTGTCCCATTGGGTTTTAGAGGAATATACAGTAGGGTATGTGTCCGTGCCTGGTGATGTGTCCCATTGGGTTTTAGAGGAATATACAGTAGGGTATGTGTCCGTGCCTGGTGATGTGTCCCATTGGGTTTTAGAGGAATATACAGTAGGGTATGTGTCCGTGCCTGGTGATGTGTCCCATTGGGTTTTAGAGGAATATACAGTAGGGTATGTGTCCGTGCCTGGTGATGTGTCCCATTGGGTTTTAGAGGAATATACAGTAGGGTATGTGTCCGTGCCTGGTGATGTGTCCCATTGGGTTTTAGAGGAATATACAGTAGGAATTCATAGGTCAAAAGTGTGTGTGTGTGTTGCTGGGTAACATCAGTACCTCTGAACACCAGTAGGGGGAACTAGTGTCTGACACAGAGAGAGAGAAAAGAGAGAATTAATGAGAGAGGGCGAGAAGAGAGAGAGAAGAGAGAATTAATGAGAGAGAGCGAGAGAGATAGAAGAGAGAATTAATGAATGAATGAGAGAGAAAGAGAGAATTAATGGTGGAGCAGAGGGAGAGAGATAGGATGGAAGTTACTCTTGGAATGGAGAGAGAGTGTTTATATATTCACTCTCCCTACCTTTGCTATGTCTGAGCTAAGACCATGGCAGAAAGCCAGTAGAGATGGAGAAGTGAATAGCATTTCCACTCTGCACCTGCTAAATGATTTATGAATGATGTATGATAAATCATCTGCTATTAAAAACAATAATGGAATAATAATCATGTCTACTCTCCTCCTTTTCTCTCCCTCTCTCTATTCTCCTCTAATGATAGACTGATGAGGGGCCCTGGGCTGCTGGGTTAATGCCATCCATCTTTCAATTAACATCTCCCTCTCTCTCTCTCTCTCCCTCTCTCTCTCTCTCTCTCTCTCTCCTTCATATCTCTCAATCTCTCCCTCTCTCGTTCACAGAGGGAGTACTGTTGACTCATTTGCATGTGTTGTTTCTGTATCTACTTATAAACTATTGAACACACTTGTCAATCAGAGGAGGGGTCCTCACAGCATGACAGGCCTCATGTGGACTACCCAGTGACATTATGAGAGAGAGAATCATATTGGAGGTAGCAATCATGTTAGTAGTATCTTAATAACAGTAGATCCAGTGTAGATTCACACTGAGAGACAGACAGACACAGAAAGAGAGACAGACAGAAAGAGAGGAATGGTCAGAAGTTCTAACTGATAATTAGTCACCGTGGTTAACTGTGACATCTATCATCAAGTTGTGTCTGTAGAGTCATCAGACAACCAATGTAGAGACTGGGTTGATGTGTGAGTGTCCTTTCCCTCAGGGTCAAATCTCATTTCATCTCCTCCACAACACGCACGCATGCACGCACGCACGCACACACACACACACACACACACACACACACACACACACACACACACACACACACACACACACACACACACACACACACACACACACACACACACACACCATACACAAATGAACGATGCAATGTACACACACTAAATTGTCCACTTAGCTTTTTTAATCACATGCAAATCACAGCTAACATGCCAGCCGCTTCAATCAATCACAGCGAGGCCAGTGAATTAGAGAAGGACAGAAGCACAGGAAACCTTGTAAATATTGAAAACACACACATGAATAACTTATGGTGTGAACGGCTGCAAGCTGTAGAACGTCAGCTACCCGCTGTCAGCTAGCTGTCAATCAATGGAATTACTGTCAATCTCAACGCTCACTGGAAGGTAGGGGCTAACACACAGATGCATACACACACACACACACACAGGCTCACACACAGATACAGACTCCTCCCATGAAGAACCTAAATGTCAAAGGTCCAACGCAGCCAGTTTTAACATCTCTAAATCAAATCATTTCTGGGTAACAATGAAGTACTTTACTGTGATTGTTTTTAACTAAAATGGGCAAAAATAAATTAAAATGTCTTCTTAGCTTAGAGCAATTTCTCAAGCAATATTTAGCTGGGACTGTCTGGGAGTGGTCTGAGCTGGGAGGGAAACTGAAAACTATCTCTTATTGGCAGAGATGTATGGAACTCTCTTTCTAACTAATTTACCGGTTGGTGATGTCACCAGGCAGGCCAAAGCTTCATCCTACTGAAACAGGCTGACATTTCAGATGGTCTTTTCAAAACATTAAAGAGCATCATCATCATTTTCACAAGGTCACAGTATTACTCCATCCTCATAGTGTGAAAATATAAAACATAAGAAAATCGAGTGGGCCTTTAACCAGACGTGTGTACACACACACACACACACACACACACACACACACACACACACACACACACACACACACACACACATAGAGACATCCACCTACACATCTCATCTCCAATCTCTGGGATCATCTCTAGAGTATGTCCTTCAAACAGAGCATCAGGGGTTAGAGCACTGGGCTAAATGTACGTGAGCGAGAGGCTCATGTTTTAAAGCCCCTTGGCTCTGTGTGTGTGTGTGTGTGTGTGTGTGTGTGTGTGTGTGTGTGCGTGCGTGTGTGTGTGTGTGTGTGGTGTTTGTGTGTTTGTTTGTGTGTGTGAGAGAGAGAGAGAGAGAGAGACCAGAGCGGTACTGGGAGACCAGGAATTCACTCTGAGATCCGTGCCTCACTACAGTATGGGAGTGCAAGAGGAGTGAACCAAGGATCTTACCTGTCTCATGAGAGTGAGAGAGGGTCTTCGACCTCCCGATGTTGCCTGAGTGATGCATCATTCCTCCACAGATCTGTCTATTCTTCTCTCCTCCTCCACACTCCTCTCCTCCTCTATTTAGTCGTCACCCGTCCTTTTATAGTATCCTCTTTCCTCTTCACTCTTCCTTTTTCGCTCCCTCCTTTTCTCCTCTCTCTGTCCAGTAAGGTTAAACACAATCCCGCAGCGGAGCGTGAGAGCAGAGCGCCGACACACTCACACACAGTGGAATGAGCCAAAACACACACACACCCCTGATCTGACAAACACACATTCTGGGCTACTCAGCCCTCCGCTGCCTGCCAGCCCTGAGATCAGAGAGATTCACGCTCAACGTCTCCTTCTATTCCCTTGTTTACCTTGCTCCCTCATTTGCTCAGTCCTCCTCTGAGCGGAAAGAGATGGATAGATGGGTAGATGGATGCTGAGTAAAAGAGAAAGCGCCTTTCAGCCTCTTCTAGGAGAAGAGATGGAGAGAGGGAGCTTCATCCTCTGTGTGCACATGGCTGAGACTGGTAGCAGACTCCGCTAGTGCCACGGAGAGAGCGAGAGAGAGAGAGAGGGAGAGAGCGAGAGAGAGAGAGAGAGAGAGGGAGAGAGGGAGAGAGACAACTGAGGGGGGCAAGCAAGCAAGTACATATGAGAGAGAGAGAGAGAGATAGAGAGAGGGAGGTGGAGTGAGAGAATGTGTGAGGGAGAGACAGAGGGTGGGGGTGAGAGCACAAGATAGGAAATAGAGAGAAAGACAACAAGATGGGGGGTGAACGGGGAGAAAAGAGAGAGATAGAGCAAAAGAGCGAGCGAGAGATAGAGGGGTGAATCACAGGAATGTGACAAAGCATGTTTATCAAAGACAGAGAAGATTGAAAAGAGAGAGAGATATGAGAGGAGAGCAGGAAAGAAAAGAGGGAGGGACAGATGAGAGGAAAACAGGAAAGGAGAGAGAGGGAGGGTGGAGCGAAGAGAGGGAGAGACAAAGAAAGCGAGAAGCGAGAAGAGGGAGTGGGAGGAAAAGGGAGAGAGGTAGAAAGAGGGCAGAGGAGACTGCGGCTATCTAACAGTCAGACAGGCAGCTGAGCTCATAGAGACTGTCGCGATCCACAGCTCATAGAGACTGTCGTGATCCACAGCTCATAGAGACTGTCTGGATCCACAGCTCATAGAGACTGTCTGGATCCACAGCTCATAGAGACTGTCTGGATCCACAGCTCATAGAGACTGTCGTGATCCACAGCTAATAGAGACTGTCGTGATCCACAGCTCATAGAGACTGTCTGGATCCACAGCTCATAGAGACTGACTGATCCACAGCTCATAGAGAGAGTCTGGATCCACAGCTCATACAGACTGTATGGATCCACAGTTCATAGAGACTGACTGGATCCACAGCTCATAGAGACTGCCTGGATCCACAGCTCATAGAGACTTCCTGGGTCCACAGCTCATAGAGACTGTCTGGATCCACAGCTCATAGAGACTGCCTGGATCCACAGCTCATAGAGACTGTCAAGATCCACAACTCATAGAGACTGTCGTGATCCACAGCTCATAGAGACTGTTCGATCCACAGCTCATAGAGACTGTCTGGATCCACAGCTCACAGAGACTGCCTGGATCCACATCTCATAGAGACTGTCAAGATCCACAACTCATAGAGACTGTTGTGATCCACAGCTCATAGAGACTGTTGTGATCCACAGCTCATAGAGACTGTCATGATCCAAAGCTCATAGAGTGTCAAGAACCACAGCTCATAGAGACTTTCTGGATCCACAGCTCATAGAGACTGTCTGGATCCACAGCTCATAGAGACTGACTGGATCCACAGCTCATAGAGACTGTCTGGATCCACAGCTCATAGAGACTGACTGGATCCACAGCTCATAGAGAGAGTCTGGATCCACAGCTCATAGAGACTTTCTGGATCCACAGCTCATAGAGACTGTCTGGATCCACAGCTCATAGAGACTATCGTGATCCACAGCTCATAGAGACTATCGTGATCCACAGCTCATAGAGACTGTCGTGATCCACAGCTCATAGAGACGGTCAAGAACCACAGCTCATAGAGACTGTCTGGAGCAGGGTTACCCAACTCGTGGCCTGCGGCCAAATCTTGCCCGCCAGCAATATTATTTGGCCCCCCAAAGCCCCCCAATGTAAGTATGAATATTTTTCCATAAAAAATATAAATAAATCTCAGACCAGAGATGCAAAAACTCACAAATGCATTGTCCCAAGAAGGGAGGTATTCGACAGGCAACTAATAAAGCAGGCAGCGGACCATTTTGTGGTGCTGAAACGTAAAGCTGCAACCACAGCGCAATCAACAGGAGGTGAACAGTGCCTGGTGCTGAAAACACATCTAACTTGTTAAGCAACTGCTGCACAGCAACACATTGAGAAAAACTCCAGTCGAGTAATTCATTTCAACAATACTCTTCATTTTAATTTGACTTTACAAACAACAAGAGGGATTAATTGGAGTCTATTTCTTCCAAGCCTAGGCCTATATAAAATAACTTTACTGGCTGCGGTAGGCTATGAGGCTTAACAACGTCTTTCACAAGAAACAAATAGAGGGCCGAATAGAAGAGGGATGTTTTTATTAGACCTACTTACATCTGGCCCAAAAACATCCTACATAAAACAATCCTTTAAAGAAAAACAGGTGATGTCTGTGTCTGAATGTCTGGGGATATACTGCTCCTGTCTGAATGTCTGGGGATATAGAATGCTCCTGTCTGAATGTCTGGGGATATAGATGCTCCTGTCTGAATGTCTGGGGATAGACTGCTCCTGTCTGAATGTCTGGGGATAGACTGCTCCTGTCTGAATGTCTGGGGATAGACTGCTCCTGTCTGAATGTCTGGGGATAGACTGCTCCTGTCTGAATGTCTGGGGATATAGACTGCTCCTGTCTGAATGTCTGGGGATATAGACTGCTCCTGTCTGAATGTCTGGGGATATAGACTGCTCCTGTCTGAATGTCTGGGGATATAGACTGCTCTTGTCTGAATGTCTGGGGATAGACTGCTCCTGTCTGAATGTCTGGGGATATAGACTGCTCCTGTCTGAATGTCTGGGGATATAGACTGCTCCTGTCTGAATGTCTGGGGATAGACTGCTCCTGTCTGAATGTCTGGGGATATAGACTGCTCCTGTCTGAATGTCTGGGGATATAGACTGCTCCTCTCTGAATGTCTGGGGATAGACTGCTCCTGTCTGAATGTCTGGGGATAGACTGCTCCTGTCTGAATGTCTGGGGATAGACTGCTCCTGTCTGAATGTCTGGGGATAGACTGCTCCTGTCTGAATGTCTGGGGATAGACTGCTCCTGTCTGAATGTCTGGGGATATAGACTGCTCCTGTCTGAATGTCTGGGGATAGACTGCTCCTGTCTGAATGTCTGGGGATAGACTGCTCCTGTCTGAATGTCTGGGGATATAGACTGCTCCTGTCTGAATGTCTGGGGATAGACTGCTCCTGTCTGAATGTCTGGGGATATAGACTGCTCCTGTCTGAATGTCTGAGGATATAGACTGCTCCTCTCTGAATGTCTGGGGATAGACTGCTCCTGTCTGAATGTCTGGGGATAGACTGCTCCTGTCTGAATGTCTGGGGATAGACTGCTCCTGTCTGAATGTCTGGGGATAGACTGCTCCTGTCTGAATGTCTGGGGATAGACTGCTCCTGTCTGAATGTCTGGGGATAGACTGCTCCTGTCTGAATGTCTGGGGATATAGACTGCTCCTGTCTGAATGTCTGGGGATAGACTGCTCCTCTCTGAATGTCTGGGGATAGACTGCTCCTCTCTGAATGTCTGGGGATAGACTGCTCCTGTCTGAATGTCTGGGGATATAGACTGCTCCTGTCTGAATGTCTGGGGATAGACTGCTCCTGTCTGAATGTCTGGGGATAGACTGCTCCTGTCTGAATGTCTGGGGATAGACTGCTCCTGTCTGAATGTCTGGGGATATAGACTGCTCCTGTCTGAATGTCTGGGGATAGACTACTCCTGTCTGAATGTCTGGGGATAGAATGCTCCTGTCTGAATGTCTGGGGATATAGACTGCTCCTCTCTGAATGTCTGGGGATAGACTGCTCCTCTCTGAATGTCTGGGGATATAGACTGCTCCTCTCTGAATGTCTGGGGATAGACTGCTCCTGTCTGAATGTCTGGGGATAGAATGCTCCTGTCTGAATGTCTGGGGATAGACTGCTCCTCTCTGAATGTCTGGGGATAGACTGCTCCTCTCTGAATGTCTGGGGATAGACTGCTCCTCTCTGAATGTCTGGGGATAGACTGCTCCTGTCTGAATGTCTGGGGATAGACTGCTCCTGTCTGAATGTCTGGGGATAGACTGCTCCTGTCTGAATGTCTGGGGATAGACTGCTCCTCTCTGAATGTCTGGGGATAGACTGCTCCTCTCTGAATGTCTGGGGATAGACTGCTCCTCTCTGAATGTCTGGGGATAGACTGCTCCTGTCTGAATGTCTGGGGATATAGACTGCTCCTCTCTGAATGTCTGGGGATAGACTGCTCCTCTCTGAATGTCTGGGGATAGACTGCTCCTCTCTGAATGTCTGGGGATAGACTGCTCCTCTCTGAATGTCTGGGGATAGACTGCTCCTCTCTGAATGTCTGGGGATAGACTGCTCCTCTCTGAATGTCTGGGGATAGACTGCTCCTCTCTGAATGTCTGGGGATAGACTGCTCCTGTCTGAATGTCTGGGGATAGACTGCTCCTGTCTGAATGTCTGGGGATATAGACTGCTCCTCTCTGAATGTCTGGGGATAGACTGCTCCTGTCTGAATGTCTGGGGATATAGACTGCTCCTCTCTGAATGTCTGGGGATAGACTGCTCCTCTCTGAATGTCTGGGGATAGACTGCTCCTGTCTGAATGTCTGTGGATATAGACTGCTCCTCTCTGAATGTCTGGGGATAGACTGCTCCTGTCTGAATGTCTGGGGATAGACTACTCCTCTCTGAATGTCTGGGGATAGACTGCTCCTGTCTGAATGTCTGGGGATAGACTGCTCCTGTCTGAATGTCTGGGGATAGACTGCTCCTGTCTGAATGTCTGGGGATATAGACTGCTCCTGTCTGAATGTCTGGGGATAGACTGCTCCTGTCTGAATGTCTGGGGATATAGACTGCTCCTGTCTGAATGTCTGGGGATAGACTGTTCCCGTCTGAATGTCTGGGGATAGACTGCTCCTGTCTGAATGTCTGGGGATAGACTGCTCCTGTCTGAATGTCTGGGGATATAGACTGCTCCTGTCTGAATGTCTGGGGATAGACTGCTCCTGTCTGAATGTCTGGGGATAGACTGCTCCTGTCTGAATGTCTGGGGATATAGACTGCTCCTGTCTGAATGTCTGGGGATAGACTGCTCCTGTCTGAATGTCTGGGGATATAGACTGCTCCTGTCTGAATGTCTGGGGATAGACTGCTCCTGTCTGAATGTCTGGGGATAGACTGCTCCTGTCTGAATGTCTGGGGATATAGACTGCTCCTGTCTGAATGTCTGGGGATAGACTGCTCCTGTCTGAATGTCTGGGGATAGACTGCTCCTGTCTGAATGTCTGGGGATATAGACTGCTCCTGTCTGAATGTCTGGGGATAGACTGCTCCTGTCTGAATGTCTGGGGATAGACTGCTCCTGTAACAACAGAACAAACAGAACATACTGTCAGCTGGAGACCTACATATCCCTGGATAAACACTCACACTAATGTTAGTATTTACTAAATACAGTCATATAGGACACTAAGTTACTTATTCACTGGGAAGAGTTGCATTTCCCCTCCGACCCGATCTTGTGGATGTCGGGTGAGAGGGATGTGATTTTGATGTGCAGGCAGTCCTCCATTGACTTACTGTATGTGAAAGCCGGTTCCTGTCATAAGTCTATATTGTGTTCATAGAGAAATATGAGGACTAGCAGGTGTAAGTCGATCCAAACATTGTTAGAACATAAAATGGCAGTTTCTTTATGGTGTTGTATTCGTCTGAGCCACCCACAATGCACACAGGGACACGCATCTCTGATGTGGCTCGATGTCTGGAATTCAGTCAGCTCAGTTTGAATTGCGGCCTCATCCAGCGAGGGTATGGTTTTCTTAGCGAGGGAGGAGAATTCAATGGCGGACTGTGAGAGGATCACGTACAAACACAATGATATCCTGGGGCAGACATGCTGTAGTTTCAAATGTGGTGGAGAAGATGTCCCTCAGCTGCTTGATGAAATGTTCCATCACCTCTGTGACGATGCTGCGGCCTGGTCCCTCTGCCTGTCGGTTCTTCAGTGTGCTGAAGTCTTCCATCAGCTCTGTGACGATGCTGCGGCCTGGTCCCTCTGCCTGTCGGTTCTTCAGTGTGCTGAAGTCTTCCATCAGCTCTGTGAGATAGCCTGGTCCCTCAGAGTGACAAGTCTTCCATCAGCTCTGTGAATGCTGCGGCCTGGTCCCTCTCAAGCGGTTCTTCAGTGTGCTGAAAAGCCTTCAGAGGACAAGTCCAAATTTCAACCAAGTCCGTTTTTCCACCAAGTCCACCGCTGTTTCCCCTCTTCCTTGTAACTGCAGATTTAACCCATTTAAGTGACAGAATATGTCAGCCAAAAAAGCAGTGTGTAGCTTGCAGTCAACGCTCCAATGTTTCTGTCTGGGGTGGGAAGGACACTTTGAAAGTTCCCTGCTTAGATTCATAATGCAATTTGCAAACAGTGACATTTTCATTGCAAATAAGACACACTGGCTTGGCACTGGGAAAACATGGTAAGATGAACGCATATCTCTGTACATTCTTCCCTGAAACTTTCATTTTCATTATCCACTTTTTTTTTTAAGTACTTTTTTTGGAGCACCATTTTACCTTACTATCATAACTTCTGAATTTGTTTTGTGAGACAAAGTAGTGTGGACTACAGTAGGCTAAGTAGACCTGTTGGTCCCCACCAATCAACGCACAGAGAAATAGACAAAACATAATAATTGAATAGAGACATGGTGATTTTATGAGCATAATCAGATAAAAAATGATTATGTCATTGTCACCAAATGTATTATGCACTAATCAGATGTGGTAAAAATGTTGTTCAATTTGTAGTGTGGGACAATTAATTGTGCTAATATTAAAGACCAATTATGTTCTGGCCCGCTGACTATTAGCTCAGAGGAAATTTGGCGCAAGGCCAAACCTAGTTGAGGAACACAGTCACAGAGTAACATACAGTAGAATGAACACAGTCACAGAGTAACATACAGTAGAATGAACACAGTCACAGAGTAACATACAGTAGAATGAACACAGTCACAGAGTAACATACAGTAGAATGAACACAGTCACAGAGTAACATACAGTCACAGAGTAACATACAGTAGAATGAACACAGTCACAGAGTAACATACAGTAGAATGACACACAGTCACAGTAGAATGAACACAGTCACAGAGTAACATACAGTAGAATGAACACAGTCACAGAGTAACATACAGTAGAATGAACACAGTCACAGAGTAACATACAGTAGAATGAACACAGTCACAGAGTAACATACAGTAGAATGACAGTCACAGAGTAACATACAGAGAATGAACACAACATACAGTAGAATGAACACAGTCACAGAGTAACATACAGTAGAATGAACACAGTCACAGAGTAACATACAGTAGAATGAACACAGTCA
Organism: Oncorhynchus nerka; assembly: GCF_034236695.1. NCBI lineage: Eukaryota > Metazoa > Chordata > Actinopteri > Salmoniformes > Salmonidae > Oncorhynchus > Oncorhynchus nerka. Next base: position 75,189,259 of record NC_088401.1, on the reverse strand, counting down.
CAGAGTAACATACAGTAGAATGAACACAGTCACAGAGTAACATACAGTAGAATGAACACAGTCACAGAGTAACATACAGTAGAATGAACACAGTCACAGTAGAGTAACATACAGTAGAATGAACACAGTCAGAGTAACATACAGTAGAATGAACACAGTCACAGAGTAACATACAGTAGAATGAACACAGTCACAGAGTAACATACAGTAGAATGAACACAGTCACAGAGTAACATACAGTAGAATGAACACAGTCACAGAGTAACATACAGTAGAATGAACACAGTCACAGAGTAACATACAGTAGAATGAACACAGTCACAGAGTAACATACAGTAGAATGAACACAGTCACAGAGTAACATACAGTAGAATGAACACAGTCACAGAGTAACATACAGTAGAATGAACACAGTCACAGAGAATAACAGAGTAACATACAGTAGAATGAACACAGTAACATACAGTAGAATGAACACAGTCACAGAGTAACATACAGTAGAATGAACACAGTCACAGAGTAACATACAGTAGAATGAACACAGTCACAGAGTAACATACAGTAGAATGAACACAGTCACAGAGTAACATACAGTAGAATGAACACAGTCACAGAGTAACATACAGTAGAATGATCACCGTCACAGAGTAACATACAGTAGAATGAACACAGTCACAGAGTAACATACAGTAGAATGAACACAGTCACAGAGTAACATACAGTAGAATGATCACAGGCAGGCAGAAGGGTTGATGCCGGAGCTACCACTTTAAACAGACACATACTACTCCCTCCGTTTCACCATCACACTTACAGACTCTGTACAAATCAACTCAATGAACACCTTATAGCCAATGGACAGCAATTGATAGGAGTGTCCTCTTGCTCCTATGTCCTTTACGACAGGTGCCAGGTGGCTGCACCTCTGTCTGTGTCCAGCAGAGGGCAGAGTGCAGGAGATCACTTCACCAGCTAACACAGATGGTGTGATTATTTTTTATTTGACATTAAATTCACTGTGCATTATGTGGGTTGAATACTGTAACAACACCTAATAAACAATGAATAAAAGTCCCATGATGGCAGTGACTGCCCACTACTGCTTATCACTTATCAGCTGTTGTGTATATTACCTTTGTTTTATTTGATGACTTAATTATTTCATCTCAACTCTATAGAGCTGCTGCCTATGCTGTCTGACTAAATCACTACTTTAGTGGTGTATAAGGCAGACTTCATGACTGCTGAATAGAAACTATCAATCACGTCTCAGGTAGAGATACCTCCCAAAGAAAATGCTCTCTATCCCTCTCCATCGCATTTCTTTTCTCTTCTCTCCATCTCCGTGTCTGCCCAATACAGACCCGACAAGTAGGAGCAAAATGGATTATGGGCTTTGTAGGAGAGAATAGGAGAGGGGAGGGAAGAGGAGATGGGAGGAGAGGAGAGGAGAGGGGAAGGGGGAGAGAGGAGGATAGGAGAGAATTGGAGAGGAGAGAATAGGAGAGGGGAGGGAAGGGGAGACGGGAGGAGAGGAGAGGGGAAGGGAGGAGAGAGAAGGAGAGGAGAGGAGAGAAGAGGAGAGGGGAAGGGAGACGGGAGGAGAGGAGACGGGAGAAGAGGAGAGAAGAGGAAAGGGGAAGGGAAGGGAGGAGAGAGGAGGACAGGAGAGGAGAGGAGAGGGGAAGGGGGAGAGAGGAGGACAGGAGAGGGGAAGGGAGGAGAGAGAAGGAGAGGAGAGAGAGAGAGAGAGGAGAGGGGAAGGGAGGAGAGAATATGAGAGGGAAGGGGAGACGGGAGGAGAGGAGAGGAGAGAAGAGGAGAGAAGAGGAAAGGGGAAGGGAAAGGAGGAGAGAGGAGGACAGGAGAGGAGAGGAGAGGAGAGGGGAAGGGGGAGAGAGGAGGACAGGAGAGGAGAGAATTGGAGAGGAGAGAAGAGGAGTGGGGAAGGGAAGGGAGGAGAGAGGAGGATAGGAGAAGAGAGGAGAGGGGAAGGGGGAGAGAGGAGGACAGGAGAGGAGAGGAGAGAATTGGAGAGGGGAGAAGAGAATAGGAGTGGGAAAGGGAAGGGAGGAGAGAGGAGGATAGGAGAAGAGAGGAGAGGGGAAGGGGGAGAGAGGAGGACAGGAGAGGAGAGAATTGGAGAGGAGAGAAGAGGAGAGGGGAAGGGAAGGGAGGGTGCTAGGCTTTCTATAGGGTCCTGCTACTATTCATCATGATAAAGAAACCATCTGAGACACTAACAAATTGCTTTTCTTGACAACACCTTGTAATACTCAATCATGTACACATACACGCCTGGACACAGGCAGGTAGTGACACACACGCACAAACACACGCACAAACACACACACACACACACACACACACACACACACACACACACACACACACACACACACACACACACACACACACACACACACACACACACACACACACACACACACACACACACACACACACACACGAAGGCACATAGGGCTTCAGTATAAATGCAGGTAGTTTATCAATGTCAGCCTATATCATTATCCATAGTACATCTGTATAACAATATACAGTAGGTCTGCTTCAGTCACATTCAATCGATACAATGTATTCCTACATACAGTCTGGTGTAGGAATGTACAGTCTGGTGTGAGAACGTACAGTCTGGTGTGAGAACGTACAGTCTGGTGTAGGAATGTACAGTCTGGTGTAGGAATGTACAGTCTGGTGTAGGAATGTACAGTCTGGTGTGAAAACGTACAGTCTGGTGTAGGAATGTACAGTCTGGTGTAGGAACATACAGTCTGGTGTAGGAATGTACAGTCTGGTGTGAAAACGTACAGTCTGGTGTGAGAACGTACAGTCTGGTGTGAGAACGTACAGTCTGGTGTAGGAACATACAGTCTGGTGTAGGAATGTACAGTCTGGTGTAGGAATGTACAGTCTGGTGTAGGAATGTACAGTCTGGTGTGAAAACGTACAGTCTGGTGTGAGAACGTACAGTCTGGTGTGAGACCGTACAGTCTGGTGTAGGAACGTACAGTCTGGTGTAGGAATGTACAGTCTGGTGTAGGAATGTACAGTCTGGTGTGAGAACGTACAGTCTGGTGTAGGAATGTACAGTCTGGTGTAGGAATGTACAGTCTGGTGTGAGAACGTACAGTCTGGTGTAGGAATGTACAGTCTGGTGTAGGAATGTACAGTCTGGTGTGAAAACGTACAGTCTGGTGTAGGAATGTACAGTCTGGTGTGAGAACATACAGTCTGGTGTAGGAATGTACAGTCTGGTGTGAGAACGTACAGTCTGGTGTGAGAACGTACAGTCTGGTGTAGGAATGTACAGTCTGGTGTAGGAATGTACAGTCTGGTGTAGGAATGTACAGTCTGGTGTGAAAACGTACAGTCTGGTGTAGGAATGTACAGTCTGGTGTAGGAACATACAGTCTGGTGTAGGAATGTACAGTCTGGTGTGAAAACGTACAGTCTGGTGTGAGAACGTACAGTCTGGTGTGAGAACGTACAGTCTGGTGTAGGAACATACAGTCTGGTGTAGGAATGTACAGTCTGGTGTAGGAATGTACAGTCTGGTGTAGGAATGTACAGTCTGGTGTAGGAATGTACAGTCTGGTGTGAAAACGTACAGTCTGGTGTGAGAACGTACAGTCTGGTGTAGGAATGTACAGTCTGGTGTGAGAACGTACAGTCTGGTGTAGGAATGTACAGTCTGGTGTGAAAACGTACAGTCTGGTGTAGGAATGTACAGTCTGGTGTAGGAAGTACAGTCTGGTGAAAACGTACAGTCTGGTGTAGGAATGTACAGTCTGGTGTGAAAACGTACAGTCTGGTGTAGGAATGTACAGTCTGGTGTAGGAATGTACAGTCTGGTGTGAGAACGTACAGTCTGGTGTAGGAATGTACAGTCTGGTGTGAGAACGTACAGTCTGGTGTAGGAATGTACAGTCTGGTGTGAAAACGTACAGTCTGGTGTAGGAATGTACAGTCTGGTGTAGGAATGTACAGTCTGGTGTGAAAACGTACAGTCTGGTGTAGGAATGTACAGTCTGGTGGTGAGGAATGTACAGTCTGGTGTACAGTCTGGTGTAGGAATGTACAGTCTGGTGTGAGAACGTACAGTCTGGTGTGAGAACGTACAGTCTGGTGTGAGAACGTACAGTCTGGTGTAGGAACATACAGTCTGGTGTGAGAACGTACAGTCTGGTGTGAGAACGTACAGTCTGGTGTGAGAACGTACAGTCTGGTGTGAGAACGTACAGTCTGGTGTAGGAACGTACAGTCTGGTGTGAGAACGTACAGTCTGGTGTGAGAACGTACAGTCTGGTGTGAGAACGTACAGTCTGGTGTAGGAACATACAGTCTGGTGTAGGAACAAGCAGAAGGAGCAACATAAAAAGGTCAGAGAGAGAGAGAGTGCAGAGGAAAGTGGAGAGAGGAAAAAAGATGTGAAACTGGGATTGCATAATTGTTAGAGATAAATGTAAAATCACTTCA
>NC_088401.1:75169762-75174762 GCF_034236695.1 Oncorhynchus nerka | reverse complement strand
GAGGAGGGCAGCTAGACGACTAGGAGGATATCCATCAGAGGAGGGCAGCTAGACGACTAGGAGGATATCCATCAGAGGAGGGCAGCTAGGAGGATATCCATCAGAGGAGGGCAGCTAGACGACTAGGAGGATATCCATCAGAGGAGGGCAGCTAGACGACTAGGAGGATATCCATCAGAGGAGGGCAGCTAGACGACTAGGAGGATATCCATCAGAGGAGGGCAGCTAGACGACTAGGAGGATATCCATCAGAGGAGGATATCCATCAGAGGGCAGCAGCGACTAGGAGGATATCCATCGAGCTAGACGACTAGGAGATATCCTCAGAGGAGGGCAGACGACTAGGAGGATATCCATCAGAGGAGGGCAGCTAGACGACTAGGAGGATATCCATCAGAGGAGGCAGCAGCTAGAGGGCTAGACGATCAGGAGGATATCCATCAGAGGAGGGCAGCTAGACGACTAGGAGGATATCCATCAGAGGAGGGCAGCTAGACGACTAGGAGGATATCCATCAGAGGAGGGCAGCTAGACGACTAGGAGGATATCCATCAGAGGAGGGCAGCTAGACGACTAGGAGGATATCCATCAGAGGAGGGCAGCTAGACGACTAGGAGGATATCCATCAGAGGAGAGGATATCCATCAGAGGAGGGCAGCTAGACGACTAGGAGGATATCCATCAGAGGAGGCAGCTAGACGACTAGGAGCAGCTGACGAGGATATCCATCAGAGGAGGGCAGCTAGGCGACTAGGAGGATATCCATCAGAGGAGGGCAGCTAGACGACTAGGAGGATATCCATCAGGAGGGCAGAGGGCTAGGGGATATCCATCAGAGGAGGGCAGCTAGACGACTAGGAGGATATCCATCAGAGGAGGGCAGCTAGACGACTAGGAGGATATCCATCAGAGGAGGGCTAGGAGGATATCCATCAGAGGAGGGCTAGACGGCTAGGAGGATATCCATCAGAGGAGGGCAGCTAGACGACTAGGAGGATATCCATCAGAGGAGGGCAGCTAGCTAGGAGGATATCCATCAGAGGAGGGCAGGACCAGGAGGATATCCATCAGAGGAGGGCATAGGATATCCATCGACTAGGAGGATATCCATCAGAGGAGGGCAGCTAGACGACTAGGAGGATATCCATCAGAGGAGGGCAGCTAGACGACTAGGAGGATATCCATCAGAGGAGGGCAGCTAGACGACTAGGAGGATATCCATCAGAGGAGGGCAGCTAGATGGCTAGGAGGATATCCATCAGAGGAGGGCAGCTAGACGACTAGGAGGATATCCATCAGAGGAGAGCAGCTAGACGACTAGGGGGATATCCATCAGAGGAGGGCAGCTAGACGACTAGGAGGATATCCATCCGAGGAGAGCAGCTAGACGACTAGGAGGATATCCATCAGAGGAGGGCAGCTAGATGGCTAGGAGGATATCCATCGGAGGAGAGCAGCTAGACGGCTAGGAGGATATCCATCCGAGGAGAGCAGCTAGACGGCTGCAGCAGGAGGAAGCACTGAGAGCTGCTGTCTGTCAGTGTAGATATCTCTGTCTGTCAGTTTAGGTATTTTTGGTGGGTCTTCCCAATAAGTACAGGTGATCAGTTGTAGTTTGCTGATAGTATCACCAGTCAGCACTGGTCGCCATCCTCTGTCAGATGTTCTTTTTTAAGCTATTCACTTAATATGCTGGCAGCCAGCCATGAACACGACAAAATGACCACATAAAAACACTTTTAACTTCAGAATTATCCGACTGATGCGTGCTCCAATTTGCGTGCTCGGAGGTTGTATCCATATTAAGAAAACTCGCTAAAATGTTTTAACTCAAGATACCTCCCCTCCTCTCTTCTTTTTTTGGTAGGTGAGGAACTACCTCTCTCTCCCCGGGGAGAAGAACAGAGAGGACAGGTTCAGAATCCAAATTACACTGAAAGACAGAGGGAGAGAAGGACACACACACACACACACACACACACACACGCACACACGCACACACATACACGCATACCCACACACGATGACAGAACAGTCTGCAGAATCAATACTGAATCTCATCTCCTCTCCTTCCACCTCTCTGTCAAGGTGAGGGCAAACTGACCTGTGTCTGTGTGTGTGTGTGTGTGTGTGTGTGTGTGTGTGTGTGAGTGAGTGAGTGTTTGTGTGTGTGTTTGTGTGAGTGCGTGTGTGTGTGTGAGTGTGTTTGTGTGTGTGTGTGTGTGAGTGTTTGTGTGTGTGAGTGTGTTTGTGTGTGTGAGTGTTAGTGTGTGTGTGTTTGTGTGTGTGTGTTTGTGTATGAGTGTTTGTGTGTGTGTGTGCTAAGAGCTCTCACATTCTCACTTCAGAATTAGACGTTATCCAAACGTCACATTTCGAAGTTGTAGAAAACGTTTAAGTTTAGGCATTAAGTCCACCATCCCCATCCACAAAGCCCTAGCAAAACAGAAACCTACTTGAAGGTAATAAAGCTCACTGTTGCCCCTAGTGGCCGGTTTCCACGTCATCTCCCAACGTCCTCAGACATGGATGGACGTCCAATACTGTATTACAGGTGGCCTGGCTTGTGTGTGTGTGTGTGTGAGCTTTTGTGTGTGTGAGTGTTTGTGTGTGTGAGTGTTAGTGTGTGTGTGTTTGTGTGTTTGTGTGTGTGTTTGTGTGTGTGTGTGTTTGTGTATGAGTGTTTGTGTGTGTGTGTGCTAATAGCTCTCACATTCTCACTTCAGAATTAGACGTTATCCAAATGTCACATTTCGAAGTTGTAGAAAACTTTTAAGTTTAGGCATTAAGTCTGAAATATTAAGGTTAGGCAGAGTTAACGTTTGGGATTGGCTTAAAAACAAAACATTTCAAAAACAACTCTATCACTGGATTAAAACTGGCAACCTTTAGAATCAATATCTTATGCCCATCAATCCCCATCCACCATCTCCATCCACCATCCACCATCCCCATCCACCATCCCCATCCACCATCTCCATCCACCACATCCCCATCCACCATCCCCATCCACCATCCCCATCCACCATCTCCATCCACCATCCACATCCACCATCTCCATCCACCATCCCCATCCACCATCCCCATCATCCCCATCCACCATCTCCATCCACCCATCCCCATCTCCATCCACCATCCCCATCCACCATCTCCATCCATCCACCATCCCCATCCACCATCCCCATCCACCATCCCCATCCACCATCCCCATCCACCATCCACCATCCCCATCCACCATCTCCATCCACCATCTCCATCCACCATCCACCATCCACCACATCCCCACCATTCCCAACAACTGTATCACTGGATTAAAACTGGCAACCTTTAGAATCAATATCTTATGCCCATCAACCATCCCCATCCACATGCACCATCTCCATCCACCATCCCCATCCACCATCCCCATCCACCATCTCCATCCACCATCCCCATCCACCATCCCCATCCACCATCCCCATCCACCATCCCCATCCACCATCTCCATCCACCATCCCCATCCACCATCTCCATCCACCACATCCCCATCCACCATCCCCATCCACCATCTCCATCCACCATCGACATCCACCATCTCCATCCACCATCCCCATCCACCATCTCCATTCACCATCCCCATCCACCATCTCCATCCACCATCCACCATCCCCATCCACCATCCCCATCCACCATCTCCATCCACCATCCCCATCCACCATCCACCACATCCCCATCCACCATCTCCACCCACCATCCCCATCCACCATCCCCATCCACCATCCCCATCCACCATCTCCATCCACCATCCCCATCCACCATCCACCACATCCCCATCCACCATCTCCATCCACCATCCCCATCCACCATCTCCATCCACCACATCTCCATCCACCATCCCCATCCACCACATCCCCATCCACCATCCCCATCCACCATCCCCATCCACCACATCCCCATCCACCATCCCCATCCACCATCCCCATCCACCATCTCCACCATCCACCACATCCCCATCCACCATCTCCATCCACCATCCACCATCCACCATCCCCATCCACCATTCCCATCCACCATTCCCATCCACCATCCCCATCCACCATTCCCATCCACCATCCCCATCCACCATTCCCATCCACCATCTCCATCCACCATTCCCATCCACCATTCCCATCCACCATCCACAACCACCATCCCCATCCACCATTCCCATCCACCATCTCCATCCACCATTCCCATCCACCATTCCCATCCACCATTCCCATCCACCATCCACATCCACCATCCCCATCCACCATTCCCATCCACCATTCCCATCCACCATCCCCATCCACCATTCCCATCCACCATTCCCATCCATCATTCCCATCCACAAAGCCCTAGCAAAACAGAAACCTACTTGAAGGTAATAAAGCTCACTGTTGCCCCTAGTGGCCGGTTTCCACGTCATCTCCCAACGTCCTCAGACATGGATAGACGTCCAATACTGTATTACAGGTGGCCTGGCTTGTGTGTGTGTGTGAACATGTGCATACGCCTGTGTGTGTATATGTGTGTATATTTATTCCAATCTCTATAATACCTCAATTATTTCATTGTCATCTCTAGAACAACCTATTCTTCATATTCTCGATTCCTCATAACAAATTCACTACTTTCATAACAATGGATAAAATCCCTCTGGACCACTAACTCAATATTCAACCCTCGTCCCCTGTGTAATTCCAAAGTGTCCTGTGGATACCATGAATCGTATTCATAAACTATCTCTCATATTCAGGCATATCTCTCCATCTCATCTGATGTCTGAGTCCAGACTGTATGATTTCTCTGAATCTTCAATCAATAAGGACGTAGACATCTGCAGTATACATTATTCAACAGACAACCTCACTCATATTACAACCCATCACTTTCATTTCCTTAATGTATGTGAGAGGCATATGAGACTAACAGTGTTTGGTGTGTGTTTGTGCATGTGTGCGTGTGTGTGTATGTGTGTGTGTGTGTGTTTGTGCATTTGT
>NC_088401.1:75157262-75167262 GCF_034236695.1 Oncorhynchus nerka | reverse complement strand
GAGGTCCAGAAGGCTGTGTGATGTCTCTCCTACAGTATATCTCTGGTTCTGAGGTGAGTGAAGGCTGTGTGATGTCTCTCCTACAGTATATCTCTGGTTCTGAGGTGAGTGAAAGCTGTGTGATGTCTCTCCTACAGTATGTCTCTGGTTCTGAGGTCCAGAAGGCTGTGTGATGTCTCTCCTACAGTATGTCTCTGGTTCTGAGGTCCAGAAGGCTGTGTGATGTCTCTCCTACAGTATGTCTCTGGTTCTGAGGTGAGTGAAGGGAAAAGGGACATGTCTATCGGACAACTGACAGAAAAGTGAGAGGACAAGAGAAGGGAAGAGATCTTGGCAAACAGAAAATAATGGTGACATGCTGAAATAAATAAAGCTCGTGCCACACAGGGAATGTGAACGTTTTGTGATATATTCTGCTGCGTCTAAGTGTATTCTCTGCAAGATTACTGTAGTACAATCAATGAGGACGTTGAAACGTATCTACAGGGGTCAGAGATCAAGACAGGATGACCTCTGATTGGCTGATTCAATTTGAGTGAGTTCAGAGGACTGATCAGGGATCAGTTGGCTGGATCACATGGGGCCAGGGAACAGGGTGCATTAACCAGGTGGGGACAGGGGACTGGGGACAGGGGACTGGGGACAGGGGCATTAACCAGGTGGGGACAGGGGACTGGGGACAGGGGACTGGGGACAGGGGCATTAACCAGGTGGGGACAGGGGCATTAACCAGGTGGGGACAGGGGACTGGGGACAGGGGCATTAACCAGGTGGGGACAGGGGACTGGGGACAGGGGACTGGGGACAGGGGCATTAACCAGGTGGGGACAGGGGACTGGGGACTGGGGACTGGGGACAGGGGCATTAACCAGGTGGGGACAGGGGACTGGGGACAGGGGCATTAACCAGGTGGGGACAGGGGACTGGGGACAGGGGCATTAACCAGGTGGGGACAGGGGACTGGGGACAGGGGACTGGGGACAGGGGCATTAACCAGGTCGGGACAGGGGACTGGGGACAGGGGACTGGGGACAGGGGCATTAACCAGGTGGGGACAGGGGACTGGGGACAGGGGACTGGGGACAGGGGCATTAACCAGGTCGGGACAGGGGACTGGGGACAGGGGCATTAACCAGGTGGGGACAGGGGACTGGGGACAGGGGCATTAACCAGGTGGGGACAGGGGACTGGGGACAGGGGCATTAACCAGGTGGGGACAGGGGACTGGGGACAGGGGCATTAACCAGGTGGGGACAGGGGACTGGGGACAGGGGCATTAACCAGGTGGGGACAGGGGACTGGGGACAGGGGGCTGGGGACAGGGGACTGGGGACAGGGGGCTGGAGACAGGAGACTGGGTACCGGGGACTGGGGACAGGGGCATTAACCAGGTGGGGACAGGGGACTGGGGACAGGAGACTGGGTACAGGGGACTGGGGACAGGGGCATTCGGGGGACAGTGAGGTTTTAGGGTGACTGAATTAACTATTGCTTTAAGGATGTTGGGGCACAGGAGCTAGTGGGCTGGACTGACCCATGTATTAGTTATAGGGGTGAGTGGATTATACTATTGATTTGGTAGAGGAGAGGGGATGGAGTTGTCTAGACTCAATAGTGTCTCCAGTAGCAGGGGTGGGGGTTGGGTGGTCTGCTGCCTAGTGACTCATAGAAATATGTAACAGTGGTATCATATCTGCCTCATAAATGACACCCTTTCCCCTACATAGTGCACTACTTTATATGGAATAAGGTGCCATTTTGGACGCACTATTTATGTCACAAGGGTCTCAGAGGTCTGGAGTGGCTAGTGTCCTTCTCTCTGTCCAAGGGCTCAGAGGTCTGGAATGGCTCATTGTCTTCTCTCTGTCCAAGGGCTCAGAGGTCTGGAGTGGCTAGTGTCCTTCTCTCTGTCCAAGGTCTCAGAGATCTGGAGTGGCTAGTGTCCTTCTCTCTCTCCAAGGTCTACGAGGTCTGGAGTGGCTAGTGTCCTTCTCTCTCTCCAAGGTCTCAGAGGCCTGGAGTGGCTAGTGTCCTTCTTTCTCTCCAAGGGCTCAGAGATCTGGAGTGGCTAGTGTCCTTCTCTCTCTCCAAGGGCTCAGAGGTCTGGAGTTCCTAGTGTCCTTCTCTCTCTCCAAGGTCTCAGAGGTCTGGAGTGGCTAGTGTCCTTCTTTCTCTCCAAGGTCTCAGAGGTCTGGAGTGGCTAGTGTCCTTCTCTCTCTCCAAGGGCTCAGAGGTCTGGAGTGGCTAGTGTCCTTATCTCTCCAGGGTCTCAGAGGTCTGGAGGGGCTAGTGTCCTTCTCTCTCCAGGGTCTCAGAGGTTTGGAGTGGCTAGTGTCCTTCTCTCTCCAAGGGCTCAGAGGTCTGGAGTGGCTAGTGTCCTTCTCTCTCCAGGGTATCAGAGGTCTGGAATGGCTAGTGTCCTTCTCTCTCCAAGGGCTCAGAGGTCTGGAGTGGCTAGTGTCCTTCTCTCTCCAAGGGCTCAGAGGTCTGGAGTGGCTAGTGTCCTTCTCTCTCCAAGGGCTCAGAGGTCTGGAGTGGCTAGTGTCCTTCTCTCTCTCCAAGGGCTCAGAGGTCTGGAGTGGCTAGTGTCCTTCTCTCTCCAAGGGCTCAGAGGTCTGGAGTGGCTAGTGTCCTTCTCTCTCCAAGGGCTCAGAGGTCTGGAGTGGCTAGTGTCCTTCTCTCTCCAAGGGCTCAGAGGTCTGCAGTGGCTAGTGTCCTTCTCTCTCTCCAAGGGCTCAGAGGTCTGGAGTGGCTAGTATCCTTCTCTCTCCAAGGGCTTTGGATTGTAGCCTTGACTGAGGGCCACCAATTGGGCTACGAAACTAAATCAATTCAGTGTCAATATGCAAGTTGAAGAGACAGACTGAGAGAGAAAGAGAGTGAGAGAAAGAGAGATCGTTTTTTGTTTACTGTGCTGTCTGTGCTACCTGATCAATATTTAGCTATGCAGCTCAGAGGGTTTGTGGGAGATTTGGGACCAAAGCTAAAACGGAAACATAATAGAGATCTCATCAGACACATCGGGAGATTAGCCAGCTATCTGGATCAAACCGTTTTAAATGAGTAATTATTAAATGACAAAATAAAAAGGACTCGCTGAATTTAGGGGTTGGAGTTGGAGACGCTAATCGAGATTTATCCACCCGTTCTTTCTCCCTCTCCACTTGTTCATCTGTTCACTTTCAACCCCGTTTGACTCTCGCTAGATCACAAAGCCAGTCTATTAGTGGTAGTATTGAGTGGGACAGAGAGGTGCTGAATAGGAATATTGACATCTTAGCTGGATGGGTTTTCTGCTAAATAGTGTGGTGAGAGACTTCTGATATCCATACATTGACTGGGGATGTGCTTGGGTAGGGTTGACTGGAGCTGGGCTTGGGTAGGGTTGACTGGAGCTGGGCTTGGGTAGGGTTGACTGGAGCTGGGCTTGGGTAGGGTTGACTGGAGCTGGGCTTGGGTAGGGTTGACTGGAGCTGGGCTTGGGTAGGGTTGACTGGAGCTGGGCTTGGGTAGGGTTGACTGGAGCTGGGCTTGGGTAGGGTTGACTGGAGCTGGGCTTGGGTAGGGTTGACTGGAGCTGGGCTTGGGTAGGGTTGACTGGCGATGGGCTTGGGTAGGGTTGACTGGGGCTGGGCTTGGGTAGGGTTGACTGGCGATGGGCTTGGGTAGGGTTGACTGGCGATGGGCTTGGGTAGGGTTGACTGGCGATGGGCTTGGGTAGGGTTGACTGGAGCTGGGCTTGGGTAGGGTTGACTGGCGATGGGCTTGGGTAGGGTTGACTGGAGCTTGGGTAGGGTTGACTGGAGCTTGGGTAGGGTTGACTGGAGCTGGGCTTGGGTAGGGTTGACTGGGGCTGGGCTTGGGTAGGGTTGACTGGCGATGGGCTTGGGTAGGGTTGACTGGGGCTGGGCTTGGGTAGGGTTGACTGGCGATGGGCTTGGGTAGGGTTGACTGGGGCTGGGCTTGGGTAGGGTTGACTGGCGATGGGCTTGGGTAGGGTTGACTGGGGCTGGGCTTGGGTAGGGTTGACTGATGGGCTTGGGTAGGGTTGACTGGGGCTGGGCCTGGGTAGGGTTGACTGGCGATGGGCTTGGGTAGGGTTGATTGGAGCTGGGCTTGGGTAGGGTTGACTGGAGCTGGGCCTGGGTAGGGTTGACTGGAGCAGGGCTTTGGTAGGGTTGACTGGAGCTGGGCTTTGGTAGGGTTGATTGGAGCTGGGCTTGGGCAGGGTTGACTGGAGCTGGGCTTGGGTAGGGTTGACTGGAGCTTGGGTAGGGTTGACTGGAGCTTGGGTAGGGTTGACTGGAGCTGGGCTTGGGTAGGGTTGACTGGAGCTGGGCTTGGGTAGGGTTGACTGGGGCTGGGCTTGGGTAGGGTTGACTGGCGATGGGCTTGGGTAGGGTTGACTGGGGCTGGGCTTGGGTAGGGTTGACTGGCGATGGGCTTGGGTAGGGTTGACTGGCGATGGGCTTGGGTAGGGTTGACTGGGGCTGGGCTTGGGTAGGGTTGACTGGCGATGGGCTTGGGTAGGGTTGACTGGCGATGGGCTTGGGTAGGGTTGACTGGAGCTGGGCTTGGGTAGGGTTGACTGGCGATGGGCTTGGGCAGGGTTGACTGGAGCTGGGCTTGGGTAGGGTTGACTGGAGCTTGGGTAGGGTTGACTGGAGCTGGGCTTGGGTAGGGTTGACTGGAGCTGGGCTTGGGTAGGGTTGACTGGGGCTGGGCTTGGGTAGGGTTGACTGGCGATGGGCTTGGGTAGGGTTGACTGGGGCTGGGCTTGGGTAGGGTTGACTGGCGATGGGCTTGGGTAGGGTTGACTGGCGATGGGCTTGGGTAGGGTTGACTGGGGCTGGGCTTGGGTAGGGTTGACTGGCGATGGGCTTGGGTAGGGTTGACTGGCGATGGGCTTGGGTAGGGTTGACTGGAGCTGGGCTTGGGTAGGGTTGACTGGCGATGGGCTTGGGTAGGGTTGACTGGGGCTGGGCTTGGGTAGGGTTGACTGGCGATGGGCTTGGGTAGGGTTGACTGGGGCTGGGCTTGGGTAGGGTTGACTGGCGATGGGCTTGGGTAGGGTTGACTGGGGCTGGGCCTGGGTAGGGTTGACTGGCGATGGGCTTGGGTAGGGTTGATTGGAGCTGGGCTTGGGTAGGGTTGACTGGAGCTGGGCCTGGGTAGGGTTGACTGGAGCAGGGCTTTGGTAGGGTTGACTGGAGCTGGGCTTTGGTAGGGTTGATTGGAGCTGGGCTTGGGCAGGGTTGACTGGAGCTGGGCTTGGGTAGGGTTGACTGGAGCTTGGGTAGGGTTGACTGGAGCTTGGGTAGGGTTGACTGGAGCTGGGCTTGGGTAGGGTTGACTGGAGCTGGGCTTGGGTAGGGTTGACTGGGGCTGGGCTTGGGTAGGGTTGACTGGCGATGGGCTTGGGTAGGGTTGACTGGGGCTGGGCTTGGGTAGGGTTGACTGGCGATGGGCTTGGGTAGGGTTGACTGGCGATGGGCTTGGGTAGGGTTGACTGGGGCTGGGCTTGGGTAGGGTTGACTGGCGATGGGCTTGGGTAGGGTTGACTGGCGATGGGCTTGGGTAGGGTTGACTGGGGCTGGGCTTGGGTAGGGTTGACTGGCGATGGGCTTGGGTAGGGTTGACTGGGGCTGGGCTTGGGTAGGGTTGACTGGCGATGGGCTTGGGTAGGGTTGACTGGGGCTGGGCTTGGGTAGGGTTGACTGGCGATGGGCTTGGGTAGGGTTGACTGGGGCTGGGCTTGGGTAGGGTTGACTGGCGATGGGCTTGGGTAGGGTTGACTGGGGCTGGGCTTGGGTAGGGTTGACTGGCGATGGGCTTGGGTAGGGTTGACTGGGGCTGGGCTTGGGTAGGGTTGACTGGCGATGGGCTTGGGTAGGGTTGACTGGGGCTGGGCTTGGGTAGGGTTGACTGGCGATGGGCTTGGGTAGGGTTGACTGGGGCTGGGCTTGGGTAGGGTTGACTGGCGATGGGCTTGGGTAGGGTTGACTGGCGATGGGTTTGGGTAGGGTTGACTGGAGCTGGGCTTGGGTAGGGTTGACTGGCGATGGGCTTGGGTAGGGTTGACTGGCGATGGGCTTGGGTAGGGTTGGGGCTGGGCTTGGGTAGGGTTGATTGGGGCTGGGCTTGGGTAGGGTTGACTGGGGCTGGGCTTGGGTAGGGTTGACTGGCGATGGGCTTGGGTAGGGTTGACTGGCGATGGGCTTGGGTAGGGTTGACTGGAGCTGGGCTTGGGTAGGGTTGATTGGGGCTGGGCTTGGGTAGGGTTGATTGGGGCTGGGCTTGGGTAGGGTTGACTGGGGCTGGGCTTGGGTAGGGTTGACTGGCGATGGGCTTGGGTAGGGTTGACTGGGGCTGGGCTTGGGTAGGGTTGATTGGGGCTGGGCTTGGGTAGGGTTGACTGGGGCTGGGCTTGGGTAGGGTTGACTGGCGATGGGCTTGGGTAGGGTTGACTGGGGCTGGGCTTGGGTAGGGTTGACTGGGGCTGGGCTTGGGTAGGGTTGACTGGGGCTGGGCTTGGGTAGGGTTGATTGGAGCTGGGCTTGGGTAGGGTTGACTGGCGATGGGCTTGGGTAGGGTTGACTGGGGCTGGGCTTGGGTAGGGTTGATTGGAGCTGGGCTTGGGTAGGGTTGACTGGAGCTGGGCCTGGGTAGGGTTGACTGGAGCAGGGCTTTGGTAGGGTTGACTGGAGCTGGGCTTTGGTAGGGTTGATTGGAGCTGGGCTTGGGCAGGGTTGACTGGAGCTGGGCTTGGGTAGGGTTGACTGGAGCTTGGGTAGGGTTGACTGGAGCTTGGGTAGGGTTGACTGGAGCTGGGCTTGGGTAGGGTTGACTGGAGCTGGGCTTGGGTAGGGTTGACTGGGACTGGGCTTGGGTAGGGTTGACTGGAGCTGGGCGTGGGTAGGGTTGACTGGAACTGGGCTTGGGTAGGGTTGACTGGTGCTGGACTTGGGTAGGGTTGACTGGAGCTGGGCCTGGGTAGGGTTGACTGGAGCTGGGCCTGGGTAGGGTTGACTGGAGCTGGGTTTGGGTAGGGTTGACTGGAGCTGGGTTTGGGTAGGGTTGACTGGAGCTGGGTTTGGGTAGGGTTGACTGGAGCTGGGCCTGGTTAGGGTTGACTGGAGCTGGGTTTGGGTAGGGTTGACTGGAGCAGGGCTTGGGTAGGGTTGACTGGAGCTGGGCCTGGGTAGGGTTGACTGGAGCTGGGCCTGGTTAGGGTTGACTGGAGCTGGGTTTGGGTAGGGTTGACTGGAGCTGGGTTTGGGTAGGGTTGACTGGACCTGGGCCTGGTTAGGGTTGACTGGAGCTGGGTTTGGGTAGGGTTGGCTGGAGCTGGGCTTGGGTAGGGTTGACTGGAGCTGGGTTTGGGTAGGGTTGACTGGAGCTGGGCCTGGTTAGGGTTGACTGGAGCTGGGCTTGGGTAGGGTTGACTGGAGTTGGGCTTGGGTAGGGTTGACTGGAGCTGGGCCTGGGTAGGGTTGACTGGAGCTGGGCCTGGTTAGGGTTGACTGGAGCTGGGTTTGGGTAGGGTTGACTGGAGCTGGGCTTGGGTAGGGTTGACTGGAGCTGGGCCTGGGTAGGGTTGACTGGAGCTGGGCGTGGGTAGGGTTGACTGGAGCTGGGCATGGGTAGGGTTGACTGGAGCTGGGTTTGGGTAGGGTTGTTGTAAATGACATTATAAATGTCATTCCCTGTCTACTTGTAAATGTCAATATACAGTATATTGTTGTTAATGTCAATAAACAGTATGTTTGTTGTTAATGTCAATATAGTTTATTTGTTGTTAATGTCAATATACAGTATGTTTGTTGTAAATGTCAATATACAGTATGTTTGTTGTAAATGTCAATATACAGTATGTTTGTTGTAAATGTCAATATACAGTATGTTTGTTGTTAATGTCAATATACAGTATGTTTGTTGTTAATGTCAATATACAGTATGTTTGTTGTTAATGTCAATATACAGTATGTTTGTTGTAAATGTCAATATACAGTATGTTTGTTGTTAATGTCAATATACAGTATGTTTGTTGTTAATGTCAATATACAGTATATTTGTTGTAAATGTCAATATACAGTATATTTGTTGTTAATGTCAATATACAGTATATTTGTTGTTAATGTCAATATACAGTATGTTTTTGTAAATGTCAATATACAGTATATTGTTGTAAATGTCAATATACAGTATGTTTGTTGTAAATGTCAATATACAGTATGTTTGTTGTAAATGTCAATATACAGTATGTTTGTTGTAAATGTCAATATACAGTATATTGTTGTAAATGTCAATATACAGTATATTTGTTGTAAATGTCAATATACAGTATATTGTTGTTAATGTCAATATACAGTATATTGTTGTAAATGTCAATATACAGTATATTTGTTGTAAATGTCAATATACAGTATAAGGGATTTCCTCATCATCAGACTTCCGAGTCAGAACTCTTTAGAGTGGTTTAGGATTTTGTGGTTGTGTGGTCTTGTCTTCTATCCTCGTGGGGACCTGAAATCCCCAAAAGTCCACACAAGAATAGCAAAACACCCCAAGAGGACAAAGACTATTTTAAGCTTAGAGGTCAGGTTTACAATTAGGGTTAGGGTTAGAATTAAGGTTAAGGTTTAGGGTTACGTTAGGGGGTTACGTTTGGGTTACCATACCATAGGAGTGGAGAGTGTTAGGCTTAGGGTTACCATACCATAGATATGTGTGGAGAGGGAATTAATATCAGATTGTTGACAGGCAGACAGGGAATGAATATCAGATTGTTGACAGGTAGACAGGGAATGAATATCAGATTGTTGACAAGTAGACAGGGAATGAATATCAGATTGTTGACAAGTAGACAGGGAATGAATATCAGATTGTTGACAAGTAGACAGGGAATGAATATCAGATTGTTGACAAGTAGACAGGGAATGAATATCAGATTGTTGACAAGTAGACAGGGAATGAATATCAGATTGTTGACAGGTAGACAGGGAATGAATATCAGATTGTTGACAAGTAGACAGGGAATGAATATCAGATTGTTGACAAGTAGACAGGGAATGAATATCAGATTGTTGACAAGTAGACAGGGAATTAATATCAGATTGTTGACAAGTAGACAGGGAATTAATATCAGATTGTTGACAAGTAGACAGGGAATGAATATCAGATTGCTGACAAGTAGACAGGGAATGAATATCAGATTGCTGACAAGTAGACAGGGAATGAATATCAGATTGTTGACAAGTAGACAGGGAAATAATCTCTCTGTTACCCAACCCCCCCGCCCTCCTCTTTCCCCCTGTCCTTGTCTCACCTCCTTCTCAGAGTCGTGCCACACCAAGCGGTGCTCCGATCGATGAGACAGCATGCCAGATTGGTCAGGGAGGGGCCACTAAGATGTAAGGACGCTCCTTGGTGTGTGTGTGTGTGTGACTCCCTAGATGGGCCATCCTCCTCCGAGCCTGTCTCCCTGTGTGGTGGATGAGTCAGGAACAGTAACAGCCACTCATACCACCTGGCATGCCACACACAAACACAGACACGCACATGCCCACACCAGGCTGGCAGGCTGTAATGGCTTTCCTCTTCCTCTTCTGAGGAGGAGTAGCAAGGATCGGACCAATACGCAGCGTGGTAAGTGTTCATCTTGGTTTTTAATAAGAACACTGAACAAAACAATAAACGACAACGTGAAAAAAACGAAACAGTTCCGTGTGGAAACGAACACGGACACGGAAAATAATCACCCACAGTTCCCACAACACCCACAGCTCCCACAGCACCCACAGCACCCACAGCTCCCACAGCACCCACAGCTCCCACAGCACCCACAGTTCCCACAGCACCCACAGCTCCCACAGCACCCACAGCACCCACAGCTCCCACAGCTCCCACAGCTCCCACAGCTCCCACAGCTCCCACAGCACCCACAGCTCCCACAGCTCCCTAAATATGGTTCTCAATCAGGGACAACGATGGACAGCTG
>NC_088401.1:75072262-75144762 GCF_034236695.1 Oncorhynchus nerka | reverse complement strand
CTCCCCTCTCTGTCTCTCTCTCCCTCACCCTCTATGTCTCTCTCTCTCCCTCCCCTCTCTGTCTCTCTCTCCCTCCCTCCCCTTTCTGTCTCTCTCTCTCTCTCCCTTCCCCTCTCTGTCTCTCTCTCCCTCCTCTCTCTCTCTCTCTCTCCCTCCCCCTCTCTGTCTGTCTCTCTCTCTCTCCCTCCCCTCTCTGTCTCTCTCCCTCCTCTCTCTCTCTCTCTCTCTCTCCATTTCCCCCTCTCTCATGTTATGCATTGTTTTTATCCACATAACACTGCAAAATAGATTTAAAGGTGTGATCCGTAAGATGTCTAACTACTCTTTATTCAAGTCAACCATTGAATTAAACCATGTGATATTTTGAAGAATATTACATTATTCTGATAGCAAATGATTACATCGTTACATTTTAGATGTCCTCCCACAAGACCTTGAAAAATCCTCCTGTTTGCCCTATGTTAGAGAGTGTGTGGGTGTGTGTGTGTGTGCATGCGTGCATGCGTGCGTGCGTGCGTGTGTGTGTGTGTGTGTGAGTGAGAGTGAGAATCTACAGCTGATATTTACAGCTCAGAGATTAGTCTGGCAATCAGCCACAAAGCAATTATCAGCCAGCCAAATGAAACCATCACCTCTCAGACAGGTGTTTCTCTATGTGTTTCAAAGATAATGTGTGTGTGCACGTGTGTGTGTATGTGTGTGTTATGCATATCTGTTTTCCTCTGTATGTCTCCATGTGAAATGATAGGTGTTAATTTGATGGCTGCTACAGAAACGAAGCTGTTTCCGATCTCTCTGACGACAGTGCTCTCCAAGACTCTGTTATTACATCCACTCTTCATTAACCTCTATCGACATGTCAGACGCAGCCGTGGAAAGGTTTACGATGACACACACACACACACACACACACACACACACACACACACACACACACACACACACACACACACACACGAGGTGAAATAGTTTTATTAATTAAAAACATGTCATGATCAATCTGACAAACAAGTGAGATCTCTTCATGATGAAGATGAGAAGATTATTTATGAAGGTTTCACAATAGCCAACAGAGTCCAGATCCTTATAATCAATCAATTAATCAATCAATCAATCAATCAATCAATCAATCAATCAAGCAATCAAGCAATCAATCAATCAATCATGGACCACACCACATTGCCAGAAACATGGGGTCTCCCGAGTAGCGCAGCGGTCTAAGGCACTGCATCGCAGTGCTTGAGGCTTCATTAGAGACACCAAGGTTCAAATCCAGGCTGTATCACAACCAGCCATGATTGGGAGTCCCATTGGGCGGTGCACAATTGGCCCAGCGTTTTCGGGTTTGGACAGGTCATTGTAAACAACAATTTGTTGTAATTTGACATGCATAGTTAAATAAAAATCCACAGGAGTTGTGTGGTGCAATTTCCTCTTCCCAACCAAACAGTACTTCACTCAACTTCCTCTTCCCAACCAAACAGTCCTCCACTCAACTTCCTCTTACCAACCGCACAGTCCTTCACTCAACTTCCTCTTCCCAACCAAACAGTCCTTCACTCAACTTCCTCTTACTAACCGCACAGTCCTTCACTCAACTTCCTCTTACTAACCGCACAGTCCTTCACTCAACTTCCTCTTCCCAACCAAACAGTCCTTCACTCAACTTCCTCTTACTAACCGCACAGTCCTTCACTCAACTTCCTCTTCCCACCCGCACAGTCCTTCACTCAACTTCCTCTTCCCAACCAAACAGTCCTCCACTCAACTTCCTCTTACTAACCGCACAGTCCTTCACTCAACTTCCTCTTACTAACCGCACAGTCCTTCACACAACTTCCTCTTACCAACAGCACAGTCCTTCACTCAACTTCCTCTTCCCAACCAAACAGTCCTTCACTCAACTTCCTCTTCCCACCCGCACAGTCCTTCACTCAACTTCCTCTTCCCAACCAAACAGTCCTTCACTCAACTTCCTCTTACTAACCGCACAGTCCTTCACTCAACTTCCTCTTCCCACCCGCACAGTCCTACACTCAACTTCCTCTTCCCAACCAAACAGTCCTCCACTCAACTTCCTCTTACTAACCGCACAGTCCTTCACTCAACTTCCTCTTACTAACCGCACAGTCCTTCACACAACTTCCTCTTACCAACAGCACAGTCCTTCACTCAACTTCCTCTTCCCAACCAAACAGTCCATCACTCAACTTCCTCTTCCCACCCGCACAGTCCTTCACTCAACTTCCTCTTCCCAATCAAACAGTCATTCACTCAACTTCCTCTTACTAACCGCACAGTCCTTCACTCAACTTCCACTTCCCACCCGCACAGTCCTTCACTCAACTTCCTCTTCCCAACCAAACAGTCCTTCACTCAACTTCCTCTTACTAACCGCACAGTCCTTCACTCAACTTCCTCTTACTAACCGCACAGTCCTTCACTCAACTTCCTCTTCCCACCCGCACAGTCCTTCACTCAACTTCCTCTTCCCAACCAAACAGTCCTCCACTCAACTTCCTCTTACTAACCGGACAGTCCTTCACTCAACTTCCTCTTACTAACCGCACAGTCCTTCACACAACTTCCTCTTACCAACAGCACAGTCCTTCACTCAACTTCCTCTTCCCAACCAAACAGTCCTTCACTCAACTTCCTCTTCCCACCCGCACAGTCCTTCACTCAACTTCCTCTTCCCAACCAAACAGTCCTTCACTCAACTTCCTCTTACTAACCGCACAGTCCTTCACTCAACTTCCTCTTCCCACCCGCACAGTCCTACACTCAACTTCCTCTTCCCAACCAAACAGTCCTCCACTCAACTTCCTCTTACTAACCGCACAGTCCTTCACTCAACTTCCTCTTACTAACCGCACAGTCCTTCACACAACTTCCTCTTACCAACAGCACAGTCCTTCACTCAACTTCCTCTTCCCAACCAAACAGTCCTTCACTCAACTTCCTCTTCCCACCCGCACAGTCCTTCACTCAACTTCCTCTTCCCAATCAAACAGTCATTCACTCAACTTCCTCTTACTAACCGCACAGTCCTTCACTCAACTTCCACTTCCCACCCGCACAGTCCTTCACTCAACTTCCTCTTCCCAACCAAACAGTCCTTCACTCAACTTCCTCTTACTAACCGCACAGTCCTTCACTCAACTTCCTCTTACTCACAGTTCTTCCTCAACTTCCTCTTCCCACCCGCACAGTCCTTCACTCAACTTCCTCTTCCCAACCAAACAGTCCTCCCTCAACTTCCTCTTACTAACGCACAGTCCTTCACTCAACTTCCTCTTTAACCGCACAGTCCTTCACACAACTTCCTCTTACCAACAGCACAGTCCTTCACTCAACTTCCTCTTCCCAACCAAACAGTCCTTCACTCAACTTCCTCTTCCCACCCTTACAGTCCTTCACTCAACTTTCTCTTCCCAATCAAACAGTCATTCACTCAACTTCCTCTTACTAACCGCACAGTCCTTCACTCAACTTCCACTTCACAGTCCTTCACTCAACTTCCTCTTCCCAACCAAACAGTCCTTCACTCAACTTCCTCTTACTAACCGCACAGTCCTTCACTCAACTTCCTCTTACTAACTGCACAGTCCTTCACTCAACTTCCTCTTCCCAACCAAACAGTCCTTCACTCAACTTCCTCTTACTAACCGCACAGTCCTTCACTCAACTTCCTCTTCCCCCCGCACAGTCCTTCACTCAACTTCCTCTTACTAACTGCACAGTCCTTCACTCAACTTCCTCTTCCCAACCAAACAGTCCTCCACTCAACTTCCTCTTCCCACCCGCACAGTCCTTCACTCAACTTCCTCTTCCCAACCAAACAGTCCTTCACTCAACTTCCTCTTACTAACCGCACAGTCCTTCACTCAACTTCCTCCTCCCACCCGCACAGTCCTTCACTCAACTTCCTCTTCCCAACCAAACAGTCCTTCACTCAACTTCCTCTTCCCAACCAAACAGTCCTTCACTCAACTTCCTCTCACTAACTGCACAGTCCTTCACTCAACTTCCCCTTCCCAACCAAACAGTCCTTCACTCAACTTCCTCTTCCCAACCAAACAGTCCTTCACTCAACTTCCTCTTACCAACCGCACAGTCCTTCACTCAACTTCCTCTTCCCAACCAAACAGTCCTTCACTCAACTTCCTCTTACTAACCGCACAGTCCTTCACTCAACTTCCTCTTCCCACCCGCACAGTCCTTCACTCAACTTCCTCTTCCCAACCAAACAGTCCTTCACTCAACGTCCTCTTCCCAACCAAACAGTCCTCCACTCAACTTCCTCTTCCCAACCAAACAGTCATTCACTCAACTTCCTCTTACTAACCGCACAGTCCTTCACTCAACTTCCACTTCCCACCCGCACAGTCCTTCACTCAACTTCCTCTTCCCAACCAAACAGTCCTTCACTCAACTTCCTCTTACTAACCGCACAGTCCTTCACTCAACTTCCTCTTACTAACCGCACAGTCCTTCACTCAACTTCCTCTTCCCACCCGCACAGTCCTTCACTCAACTTCCTCTTCCCAACCAAACAGTCCTCCACTCAACTTCCTCTTACTAACCGCACAGTCCTTCACTCAACTTCCTCTTACTAACCGCACAGTCCTTCACACAACTTCCTCTTACCAACAGCACAGTCCTTCACTCAACTTCCTCTTCCCAACCAAACAGTCCTTCACTCAACTTCCTCTTCCCACCCTTACAGTCCTTCACTCAACTTCCTCTTCCCAATCAAACAGTCATTCACTCAACTTCCTGAAGTTGAGTCCTTCACTCAACTTCCACTTCCCACCCGCACAGTCCTTCACTCAACTTCCTCTTCCCAACCAAACAGTCCTTCACTCAACTTCCTCTTACTAACCGCACAGTCCTTCACTCAACTTCCTCTTACTAACTAAGTCCTTCCTCTTCCAACCAAACAGTCCTTCACTCAACTTCCTCTTACTAACCACAGTCCTTCACTCAACTTCCCTTCACTCACAGTCCTTCCTCAACTTCCTCTTACTAACTGCACAGTCCTTCACTCAACTTCCTCTTCCCCCGCAAACAGTCCTTCACTCAACTTCCTCTTCCCAACCGCACAGTCCTTCACTCAACTTCCTCTTCCTCTTCCCAACCAAACAGTCCTTCACTCAACTTCCTCTTCCCACAGTCCTTCACTCAACTTCCTCTTCCCCAACCAAACAGTCCTTCACTCAACTTCCTCTTCCCAACCAAACAGTCCTTCACTCAACTTCCTCTTCACTAACTGCACAGTCCTTCACTCAACTTCCTCTTCCCAACCAAACAGTCCTTCACTCAACTTCCTCTTCCCAACCAAACAGTCCTTCACTCAACTTCCTCTTACTAACTGCACAGTCCTTCACTCAACTTCCTCTTCCCAACCAAACAGTCCTTCACTCAACTTCCTCTTCAACAGTTCCTCAACTTCCTCTTAACCGCACAGTCCTTCACTCAACTTCCTCTTCCCACCCGCACAGTCCTTCACTCAACTTCCTCTTCCCAACCAAACAGTCCTTCACTTCCCAACCAAACAGTCATTCCTCTTCCCAACCAAACAGTCCTTCCCACTCAACTTCCTCTTCCCAACAAACAGTCCCTTCACTCAACTCCTCTTACTAACCGCACAGCACAGTCCTTCCTTACCAACAGCACAGTCCTTCACTCAACTTCCTCTTCCCAACCAAACAGTCCTTCACTCAACTTCCTCTTACTAACCGCACAGTCCTTCACTCAACTTCCTCTTCCCAATCAAACAGTCTTCACACAACTTCCTACCAAAGTTGAGTCCTTCACTCAACTTCCACTTCCCACCAAACAGTCCTTCACTCAACTTCCTCTTCCCAACCAAACAGTCCTTCTTCCTCTTCCCACTTCCTCTTACTAAAACAGTCCTTCACTCAACTTCCTCTTCCCAACCAAACAGTCCTTCACTCAACTTCCTCTTACCACTAACCGCACAGTCCTTCACTCAACTTCCTTCCCAACAAACAAACTTCCTCTTCCCAAGTCCTTCAAACAGTCCTCACTCAACTTCCTCTTCCCAACCAAACAGTCCTTCACTCAACTTCCTCTTACAGTCCTTCACTAACTCTTCCCAACCAAACAGTCCTTCACTCAACTTCCTTCACCCTTCTTCCCAACCAAACAGTCCTTCACTCAACTTCCTCTTCCCAACCAAACAGTCCTCTCACTCACAGTCCTTCACTCAACTTCCCTTCCCAACCAAACAGTCCTTCACTCAACTTCCTCTTACTAACCGCACAGTCCTTCCTCAACTTCCTCTTCCCAACAGTCCTTCCTCTTCCCAACCAAACAGTCCTTCACTCAACTTCCTCTTCCCAACCAAACAGTCCTCCACTCAACTTCCTTCCCAACCAAACAGTCCTTCACCAACTGCTTCCCCCGCACAGTCCTCTTCCCAACCAAACAGTCCTTCACTCAACTTCCTCTTACTAACCGCACAGTCCTTCACTCAACTTCCCAACCAAACTCTTCCTCAACTTCCTCTTCCCAACCAAACAGTCCTCACTCAACTTCCTCTTCCCAACCAAACAGTCCTCCACTCAACTTCCTCTTCCCAACCAAACAGTCCTTCACTCAACTTCCTCTTACTAACTGCACAGTCCTTCACTCAACTTCCTCTTCACAGTCCTTCACTCAACTTCCTCTTCCCAACCAAACAGTCCTTCACTCAACTTCCTCTTCCCAACCAAACAGTCCTCCACTCAACTTCCTCTTCCCAACCAAACAGTCCTTCACTCAACTTCCTCTTACTAACTGCACAGTCCTTCACTCAACTTCCTCTTCCCACCCGCACAGTCCTTCACTCAACTTCCTCTTCCCAACCAAACAGTCCTTCACTCAACTTCCTCTTACTAACCGCACAGTCCTTCACTCAACTTCCTCTTCCCAACCAAACAGTCCTCCACTCAACTTCCTCTTCCCAACCAAACAGTCCTCCACTCAACTTCCTCTTCCCACCCGCACAGTCCTCCACTCAATTTCCTCTTCCCAACCAAACAGTCCTTCACTCAACTTCCTCTTACTAATCGCACAGTCCTTCACTCAAATTCCTCTTCCCACCCGCACAGTGCTTCACTCAACTTCCTCTTCCCACCCGCACAGTCCTTCACTCAACTTCCTCTTCCCAACCAAACAGTCCTTCACTCAACTTCCTCTTACTAACTGCACAGTCCTTCACTCAACTTCCTCTTACTAACCGCACAGTCCTTCACTCAACGTCCTCTTCCCAACCAAACAGTCCTCCACTCAACTTCCTCTTCCCAACCAAACAGTCATTCACTCAACTTCCTCTTACTAACTGCACAGTCCTTCACTCAACTTCCCCTTCCCCCCCGCACAGTCCTTCACTCAACTTCCCCTTCCCACCCGCACAGTCCTCCACTCAACTTCCTCTTCCCAACCAAACAGTCCTTCACTCAACTTTGTCTTCCCAACCAAACTGTCCTTCACTCAACTTCCTCTTACTAACTGCACAGTCCTTCACTCAACTTCCTCTTCCCAACCAAACAGTCCTTCACTCAACTTCCTCTTACTAACTGCACAGTCCTTCACTCAACTTCCTCTTCCCACCCGCACAGTCCTTCACTCAACTTCCTCTTCCCAACCAAACAGTCCTTCACTCAACTTCCTCTTCCCAACCAAACAGTCCTCCACTCAACTTCCTCTTCCCACCCACACAGTCCTTCACTCAACTTCCTCTTCCCAACCAAACAGTCCTCCACTAAACTTCCTCTTACTAACCGCACAGTCCTCCACTCAACTTCCTCTTACTAACTGCACAGTCCTTCCAAACACTCAACTTCCTCACCAACCGCACAGTCCTTCACTCAACTTCCTCTTCCCAACCAAACAGTCCTTCACTCAACTTCCTCTTCCCAACCAAACAGTCCTTCACTCAACTTCCTCTTCCCACCCGCACAGTCCTTCACTCAACTTCCTCTTCCCACCCGCACAGTCCTTCACTCAACTTCCTCTTCCCAACCAAACAGTCCTTCACTCAACTTCCTCTTACTAACCGCACAGTCCTTCATTCAACTTCCCCTTTCCACCCGCACAGGTCTTCACTCAACTTCCTCTTCCAAACTGCACAGTTCTTCATTCGATCTCACACTTTCTCACACTCTTTTCATCCCGACATCACCCTATCCCAACTTCACCCAATCTCAACCTCACCCTATCCCTGACTTCACCCTATCCCGACCTCACCCTATCCCCCGACTTCACCCTAACCCAACTTCACCCTATCCCAACCTCATCCTATCCTGACCTCACTCTATCACCCTATCCCCGACCTCACCCTATCCCCGACCTCACCCTATCCCGACCTCACCCTATCCTCGACGTCACCCTATCCAGACCTCACTCTATCCAGACCTCACCCTATCCCTGACTTCACCCTATCCAAACCTCACCCTATCCTGACTCCACCCTATCCCTGACCTCATACTATCCTCTGACCTCACCCTATCCCAACCTCACCCTATACCGACCTCACCCTATCCCAACCTCATCCTATCCCTGACCTCACCCTATCCTAACTTCACCCTATCCCGACCTCACCCATTCCAGACTTCACCCTATCCCCGACCTCACCCTATCCCAACCTCACCCTATCCCAACCTCACCCTATCCCCGCCCTCACCCTATTCCAACCTCACCCTATCCCAACCTCACCCTATCCCCGCCCTCACCCTATTCCAACCTCACCCTATCCCAAACTCACCCTATCCCCGCCCTCATCCTATTCCAACCTCACTCTATCCCGACCTCACCCTATCCCAACCTCACCCTATCCCGACCTCACCCTATCCCAACCTCACCCTATCCCAACCTCACCCTATTCCAACCTCACCCTATCCCAACCTCACCCTATCCCAACCTCACCCACCCTATCCCAACCTCACCCTATCCCAACCTCACCCTATCCCGACCTCACCCTATCCCAACCTCACCCTATCCCAACCTCACCCTATCCCGAACTCTCCCAGTCAACCAACCAACCAACAATTCAAATCAGTCAATATCTCTCCTACCTGATTCATGGTCAGACTTGTAGTCATTGTCTGAGTCAGTGAGTGTGAGCACTGAGTTTTCTCTGCTGGACAGTCCTGAGCTGTGTCTGCTCTTCACCCCTCCTCCTGGTCCTCCTACTGTTCCTCCTCCCCACAGCTGGATGGCTCTCTCTGGGGACAGGTGCCCCTCTGGGTCAGAGTCTGCATCAGGGTCTGACCCCGCGCTGAGGGAGTAGCCCCTCTGGAGCAGGCCCATCTCAGGACAGTAGGTTGGGGCTGCAGGGTGAACAGGCGCTGGGTCGCACACACCAAGTTCAGCCAGCGTGTGGAAGTGACCGCCTGTGTGAGAGAAAGGAGTGTGTGTCATGGCATGCACTAGTTCAAGGATTCAAGCAGGCAAGCAAGCACAAACGCACACAGTAAGTATAAACACAGCCTGTTAACTCTGGTGATAGAAGGTTAAGGTACAGAATGACTCAGGATATCTGAGATGAGGATCTGTCTTTGCATACTTCCATGCCTATACAGTTCCTGTTCCTATACTGTTCCAGTTCCTACACTGTTATTGTTCCTATACTGTTCCTGTTCCTATACTGTTCCTGTTCCTATATTGTTCCAGTTCCTATATTGTTATTGTTCCTATACTGTTATTGTTCCTATACTGTTCCTGTTCCTATACTGTTCCAGTTCCTATACTGTTATTGTTCCTATACTCTTCCTGTTCCTATACTGTGACTTGTTCCTATACTGTTATTGTTTCCTATACTGTTCCTGGTCCTATACTGTTCCTGTTCCTATACTGTTATTATTCCTATACTGTTCCTGTTCTTATACTGTTCCTGTTCATA
This sequence comes from Oncorhynchus nerka, assembly GCF_034236695.1. Classification (NCBI taxonomy): domain Eukaryota; kingdom Metazoa; phylum Chordata; class Actinopteri; order Salmoniformes; family Salmonidae; genus Oncorhynchus; species Oncorhynchus nerka. The sequence goes on along the minus strand of NC_088401.1, from coordinate 75,134,852 downwards.
TACTGTTCCTGTTCCTATACTGTTCCTGTTCATATACTGTTCCTGTTCCTATACTGTTATTGTTCCTATACTGTTATTGTTCCTATACTGTTCCTGTTCCTATACTGTTATTGTTCCTATACTCTTCCTGTTCCTATACTGTGCCCGTTCCTATACTGTTATTGTTCCTATACTGTTACTGTTCCTATACTGTTATTGTTCCTATACTGTTCCTGTTCCTATACTGTTATTGTTCCTATACTGTTCCTGTTCCTATACTGTTCCTGTTCCTATACTGTTATTGTTCCTATACTGTTCCTGTTCCTATACTGTTCCTGTTCCTATACTGTTCCTGTTCCTATACTGTTCCTGTTCCTATACTGTTCCTGTTCCTATATTGTTATTGTTCCTATACTGTTCCTGTTCCTATACTGTTCCTGTTCCTATATTGTTATTGTTCCTATACTGTGCCTGTTCCTATACTGTTCCAGTTCCTATACTGTTCCTGTTCCTATACTGTTCCTGTTCCTATACTGTTATTGTTCCTATACTGTTCCTGTTCCTATACTGTTCCTGTTCCTATACTGTTATTGTTCCTATACTCTTCCTGTTCCTATACTGTGACTTGTTCCTATACTGTTATTGTTTCCTATACTGTTCCTGTTCCTATACTGTTATTGTTCCTATACTGTTCCTGTTCCTATTCTGTTATTGTTCCTAAACTGTTCCTGTTCCTATACTGTTATTGTTCCTATACTGTTCCTGTTCCTATACTGTTCCTGTTCCTATACTGTTCCTGTTCATATACTGTTCCTGTTCCTATACTGTTCCTGTTTCTATACTGTTCCTGTTCCTATACTGCTCCTATACTGTTCCTGTTCCTAAACTGTTCCTGTTCCTACACTGTTTCTATACTGTTATTGTTCCTATACTGTTCCTGTTCCTATGCTGTTATTGTTCCTATACTGTTCCTGTTCCTATACTGTTCCTATACTGTTCCTGTTCCTAAACTGTTCCTGTTCCTACACTGTTTCTATACTGTTATTGTTCCTATACTGTCCCTGTTCCTATGCTGTTATTGTTCCTATACTGTTCCTGTTCCTATACTGTTCCTGTTCCTATACCTATACTGCTCCTATACTGTTCCTGTTCCTATACTGTTTTGTTCCAATACTGTTCCTGTTCAAATACTGTTCCTGTTCCTATGCTGTTATTGTTCCTATACTTTTCCTGTTCCTATACTGTTCCTGTTCCTATACTGTTCCTGTTCCTATACTGCTCCTATACTGTTCCTGTTCCTATACTGTTTTGTTCCGATACTGTTCCTGTTCAAATACTGTTCCTGTTCCTATACTGTTCCTGTTCCTATACTGTTCCTGTTCCTATATTGTTCCTGTTCCTATACTGTTCCTCTTCCTATACTGTTCCTGTTCATATACTGTTCCTGTTCCTATACTGTTCCTGTTCCAATACTGTTCCTGTTCCTATACTGCTCCTATACTGTTCATGTTCCTAAACTGTTCCTGTTCCTACACTGTTTCTATACTGTTCCTGTTCCTATGCTGTTATTGTTCCTATACTGTTCCTGTTCCTATACTGTTCCTGTTCCTATACCTATACTGCTCCTATACTGTTCCTGTTCCTATACTGTTTTGTTCCGATACTGTTCCTGTTCAAATACTGTTCCTGTTCCTATGCTGTTATTGTTCCTATACTGTTCCTGTTCATATACTGTTCCTGTTCCTATACTGTTCCTGTTCCTATACTGCTCCTATACTGTTCCTGTTCCTATACTGTTTTGTTCCGATACTGTTCCTGTTCAAATACTGTTCCTATACTGTTCCTGTTCCTATATTGTTATTGTTCCTATACTGTGCCTGTTCCTATACTGTTCCAGTTCCTATACTGTTCCTGTTCCTATACTGTTCCTGTTCCTATACTGTTCCTGTTCCTATACTGTTCCTGTTCCTATACTGCTCCTATACTGTTCCTGTTCCTAAACTGTTCCTGTTCCTACACTGTTTCTATGCTGTTATTGTTCCTATACTGTTCCTGTTCCTATACTGTTCCTGTTCCTATACTGTTCCTCTTCCTATACTGTTCCTGTTCCTATACTGTTTTGTTCCGATACTGTTCCTGTTCAAATACTGTTCCTGTTCCTATAATGTTCCTGTTCCTATACTGTTCCTGTTCCTATATTGTTATTGTTCCTATACTGTGCCTGTTCCTATACTGTTATTGTTCCTATACTGTTCCTGTTCCTATACTGTTCCTGTTCCTATAATGTTCCTGTTCCTATACTGTTCCTGTTCCTATATTGTTATTGTTCCTATACTGTGCCTGTTCCTATACTCTTCCTGTTCCTATACTGTGACTGTTCCTATACTCTTCCTGTTCCTATACTGTGACTTGTTCCTATACTGTTATTGTTTCCTATACTGTTCCTGTTCCTATACTGTTCCTGTTCCTATACTGTTCCTGTTCCTATACTGTTCCTCTTCCTATACTGCTCCTATACTGTTCCTGTTCCTATACTGTTTTGTTCCGATACTGTTCCTGTTCAAATACTGTTCCTGTTCCTATAATGTTCCTGTTCCTATACTGTTCCTGTTCCTATATTGTTATTGTTCCTATACTGTGCCTGTTCCTATACTGTTATTGTTCCTATACTGTTCCTGTTCCTATACTGTTCCTGTTCCTATACTGTTATTGTTCCTATACTCTTCCTGTTCCTATACTGTGACTGTTCCTATACTCTTCCTGTTCCTATACTGTGACTTGTTCCTATACTGTTATTGTTTCCTATACTGTTCCTGTCCTTATACTGTTCCTGTTCCTATACTGTTCCTGTTCCAATACTGTTCTGTACTACTCCTGTTCCTATACCAATCCTCTCCTATACTGTTCCTATACTGTTCTGTACTACTCCTGTTCCTATACCAATCCTCTCCTATACTGTTCCAATACTGTTCTGTACTATTCCTGTTCCAATACTGTTCCTGTTCCAATGCTGTTCCTATACATGTTCATACACTGTTCCTATTCATATACTGTTCATATACTCTTCCTGTTCCAATACTATTCCCGTTCCTATACTATTCCCGTTCCTATACGGTTCCTGTTCCTATACTGTTCCAATACTGTTCCTGTTCCTTTACTGTTTCTGTTCCTATACTGTTCAAATACTGTTCCTATTCCTTTACTGTTGCTGTTCCTATACTGTTTAAATACTGTTCCTGTTCCTTTACTGTTCCTGTTCCTGTACTGTTCAAATATGGTTCCTATACTGTTCCTATACTGATACTGTTCCTATCCTTTTCATGTTTGAATGCTGTTCCTTTTCCTTGTAGTTACTCTACCTATACATGGACCCACCTCTTTAAGGAATACCTAGGATAGGATAAAGTAATCCCTCTCACCCCTTAAAAGATTTAGATGCACTACTGTTCCACTGGATGTCATAAGGTGTCACCAATTTGTAAGTCGCTCTGGATAAGAGCGTCTGCTAAATGACTTAAATGTAATGTAAATGTAATGTTCCTCTATTATTCCTATACTATTCTGTTCAAATACTGTTTCTGTTCCTATACTGTTCCAGTACTGATCCTGTTCCTATACTGTTCCTGTTCCAATACTGTTCCGAGACTATTCCTGTTCCTATACTGTTCCTGTTCCAATACTGTTCCTGTTCCAATACTATTCCTGTTCCTATACTTTCATGTTCCTATACTGTTCCTGTTCCTATACTTTTAACATTCCTATACTGTTCCAATACTGTTCCTGTTCCAATACTATTCCTGTTCCTATACTTTCATGTTCCTATACTGTTCCTGTTCCTATACTTTTAACATTTCTATACTGTTCAAATACTGTTCCTTGTCCTATACTGTTCCAATACTGTTCCTGTTCCAATACGGTTCCTGTTCCTATACTTTCATGTTCCTATATTTTTAACATTCCTATACTGTTCAAATACTGTTCCTTGTCCTATACTGTTCCTATACTGTTCCTGTACCTATACTTTTAACATTCATATACTGTTCATGTTCCTTTACTGTTCCTATGCTGTTCAAATACTGTTCCTTGTCCTATACTGTTCCAATACTATTCCTGTTCCTATACTGTTACTGTTCCTATACTTTTAGTGTTCCTATACTGTTCCTGTTCCTGTTCAAATATTGTTCCTGTTCCTATACTGTTCAAATAATGTTATTTTTCCTGTACTGTTTCTATACTGTTACTGTTCCCGTTCCTTTACGTTCATGTTCCTATGCTGTTCCTGATTACCCTTCATGAGGCATTCCTTATCAAAGAAACAAGAGGAGTTCTGCTGAAGGATGTTCTTTGGGCTTTGTAGTTTCTCCTCCATATCTACTATTCACTATTCACCCTCTGTTGTAGACTAGAGGAACCTACGACTACTGCAGGACACTACAGTGTCCATTTGATGCAGTAAAGCCCCTGCCCCATTTCATGAAATGGCCCAAAGAAAAATTAACTAAACAAGTTGTCACATCTGAAATAAATATATACAATTATCCAAATTAAAGCACATCAAAGAGGATCAATAACACCCGCTGCAGCCAAATGAAATGTAACACTGAGGAGAAAGCAATTAAGGGAAAAGGGACCAATTTATCCTCAATACTAATTAAAGATACTATTGTAGGATAGGATGGGATGCAATTGCTCCCAATCAGCTGGTGGTAAAGGAGAGGAGGGAAAACACACGCCCTCAGGAACACATGCCTGCACACACAAATGTGCACGCTCACACACACGCACGAGCACGTGAAAACACAAACACACACACACACACAAACAAAAAATTGCTCTGTAAGGATCTGAATAATTGTGTTTGTAGTATCAGACAGCTGTGTTGGCTGGCTGGGTTAATCATGACTCATCAGGCCTATGTAAGGACGGACGGTAACCAAAACTGGAATTATCCAGATTAAAAGTGTCTGCTGAATCTTCACTACACTGCTCCTCTCCTCTTTAATTACTCCTTTCACTGAAACTAAACTGTCAGGAGAAACTTCAGAGGGAGACTTTACATGGTAGGAGGACTGTATAGAGGGAGACTTTACATGGTAGGAGGGACTTTAGAGGGAGACTTTACATGGTAGGAGGACTGTAGAGGGAGACTTTACATGGTAGGAGGACTGTAGAGGGAGACTTTACATGGTAGGAGGACTGTAGAGGGGGACTTTACATGGTAGGAGAGACTTTAGAGGGAGACTCTACATGGTAGGAGAGACTGTAGAGGGAAACTTTACATGGTAGGAGAGACTTTAGAGGGAGAATTTACGTGGTAGGAGGACTGTACAGAGGGAGACTTTACATGGTAGGAGGACTGAAGAGGGAGACTTTACATGGTAGGAAGGACTGTAGTAGGGAGACTTTACATGGTAGGAGGACTGTAGAGGGATACTTTACATGGTAGGAGGACTGTAGAGGGAGACTTTACATGGTAGGAGGACTGTAGAGGGAGACTTTACATGGTAGGAGGACTGTAGAGGGAGACTTTACATGGTAGGAGGACTGTAGAGGGAGACTTTACATGGTAGGAGAGACTTTAGAGGGAAACTTTACATGGTAGGAGGACTGTAGAGATAAACTTTACATGGTAGGAGGGACATTAGAGGGAAACTTTACATGGTAGGAGAGACTTTGGATGGAAACTTTACACGTTAACTAAGACAAAACAGATACAAGAGAAGAAAAAGTGGAAAAGACAACTGATATAGCTACTGTCCATCTCTAAGACCTAACAATATAAACGTAGCTACACATCTATTGGGAGACACAATCCCTACACAGGCCATACCTGAGACGAAGTATCGTAGGAAGACAGGAGAAAACTCCACGTAGTCTGAGAGAGCAGGAACACACAAGTCCTTTCACATCATGACAATATACTATACTCTGTTCTATAATCAACATTGAGGATATTACAAGGAAAACTGTGTTACAGTGTAAACTAGTTCTGCTGCTAGAGACAGAGTGTTACAGTGTTAACTAGTTCTGCTGCTAGAGACAGAGACAAAGTGTTACAGTGTTAACTAGTTCTGCTGCTAGAGACAGAGTGTTACAGTGTTAACTAGTTATGCTGCTAGAGACAGAGTGTTAGAGTGTTAACTAGTTCTGCTGAGAGAGACAGAGTGTTACAGTGTAAACTAGTTATGCTGCTAGAGACAGAGACAGAGTGTACAATGTTAACTAGTTATGCTGCTAGAGACAGAGTGTTACAGTGTTAACTAGTTCTGCTGCTAGAGACAGAGACAAATTGTTACAGTGTTAACTAGTTCTGCTGCTAGAGACAGAGTGTTACAGTGTTAACTAGTTCTGCTGCTAGAGACAGAGACAAAGTGTTACAGTGTTAACTAGTTCTGCTGCTAGAGACAGTGTTACAGTGTTAACTAGTTCTGCTGCTAGAGACAGAGACAAAGTGTTACAGTGTTAACTAGTTCTGCTGCTAGAGACAGAGTGTTACAGTGTTAACTAGTTATACTGCTAGAGACAGAGACAGAGTGTACAATGTTAACTAGTTATACTGCTAGAGACAGAGACAGAGTGTTACAGTGTAAACTAGTTCTGCTGCTAGAGACAGAGTGTACAATGTTAACTAGTTCTGCTGCTAGAGACAGAGACAGAGTGTTACAGTGTTAACTAGTTATACTGCTAGAGACAGAGACAAAGTGTTACAGTGTTAACTAGTTCTGCTGAGAAAGACAAAGTGTTACAGTGTTAACTAGTTCTGCTGCTAGAGACAGAGACAGAGTGTTACAGTGTAAACTAGTTCTGCTGCTAGAGACAGAGTGTTACAGTGTTAACTAATTCTGCTGCTAGAGACAGAGACAGAGTGTTACAGTGTAAACTAGTTCTGCTGCTAGAGACAGAGTGTTACAGTGTTTAACTAGTTCTGCTGAGAGAGACAAAGTGTTACAGTGTTAACTAGTTCTGCTGCTAGAGACAGAGACAGAGTGTTACAGTGTAAACTAGTTCTGCTGCTAGAGACAGAGTGTTACAGTGTTAACTAGTTCTGCTGCTAGAGACAGAGACAAAGTGTTACAGTGTTTAACTAGTTCTGCTGCTAGAGACAGAGTGTTACAGTGTTAACTAGTTATGCTGCTAGAGACAGAGTGTTAGAGTGTTAACTAGTTCTGCTGAGAGAGACAGAGTGTTACAGTGTAAACTAGTTATGCTGCTAGAGACAGAGACAGAGTGTACAATGTTAACTAGTTATGCTGCTAGAGACAGAGTGTTACAGTGTTAACTAGTTCTGCTGCTAGAGACAGAGTGTTACAGTGTTAACTAGTTCTGCTGAGAGAGACAAAGTGTTACAGTGTAAACTAGTTATACTGCTAGAGACAGAGTGTTACAGTGTAAACTAGTTCTGCTGCTAGAGACAGAGACAGAGTGTTACAGTGTTAACTAGTTCTGCTGCTAGAGACAGAGTGTTACAGTGTTAACTATTTCTGCTGAGAGAGAGAGAGACAACGTGTTACAGTGTTAACTAGTTCTGCTGCTAGAGACAGAGTGTTACAGTGTTAACTAGTTCTGCTGCTAGAGACAGAGTGTTACAGTGTTAACTAGTTCTGCTGCTAGAGACAGAGACAAAGTGTTACAGTGTTAACTAGTTCTGCTGCTAGAGACAGAGTGTTACAGTGTTAACTAGTTCTGCTGCTAGAGACAGAGTGTTACAGTGTTAACTAGTTCTGCTGAGAGAGACAAAGTGTTACAGTGTAAACTAGTTATGCTGCTAGAGACAGAGACAGAGTGTTACAGTGTTAACTAGTTCTGCTGCTAGAGACAGAGTGTTACAGTGTTAACTAGTTCTGCTGAGAGAGACAGAGTGTTACAGTGTTAACTAGTTCTGCTGAGAGAGACAAAGTGTTACAGTGTTAACTAGAGACTAGAGACAGAGTGTTACAGTGTTAACTAGTTCTGCTGCTAGAGACAGAGACAGAGTGTTACAGTGTTAACTAGTTCTGCTGAGAGAGACAAAGTGTTAACAGTGTAGAGACAAACTAGTTAGTGTAAACTAGTTCTGCTGCTAGAGACAGAGTGTTACAGTGTTAACTAGTTCTGCTGCTAGAGACAGAGTGTTACAGTGTTAACTAGTTTCTGCTTTTATAGAGACAGAGACAGAGTGTTACAGTGTTAACTAGTTCTGCTGCTAGAGTGTTAACTACAGAGACAAAGTGTTACAGTGTTAACTAGTTCTGCTGCTAGAGACAGAGTGTTACAGTGTTAACTAGTTCTGCTGCTAGAGACAGAGTGTTACAGTGTTAACTAGTTCTGCTGAGAGAGCAAAGTGTTACAGTGTTAACTAGAGAGACAGAGTGTTACAGTGTTAACTAGTTCTGCTGCTAGAGACAGAGACAAAGTGTTACAGTGTTAACTAGTTCTGCTGCTAGAGACAGAGTGTTACAGTGTTAACTAGTTCTGCTGCTAGAGACAGAGAGAGTTCTGCTGAGAGAGAAGAGTGTTACAGTGTTAACTAGTTCTGCTGCTAGAGTGTTACAGTGTAAACTAGTTCTGCTGCTAGAGACAGAGTGTTACAGTGTTAACTAGTTCTGCTGCTAGAGACAGAGTGTTACAGTGTTAACTAGTTCTGCTGAGAGAGACAGAGTGTTACAGTGTTAACTAGTTCTGCTGCTAGAGACAGAGACAGAGTGTTACAGTGTTAACTAGTTCTGCTGCTGAGAGTGTTACAGACAAAGTGTTACAGTGTTAACTAGTTCTGCTGCTAGAGACAGAGACAGTGTTACAGTGTTACAGTGTTAACTAGTTCTGCTGCTAGAGACAGAGTGTTACAGTGTAAACTAGTTCTGCTGCTAGAGACAGAGACAGAGTGTTACAGTGTTAACTAGTTCTGCTGCTAGAGACAGAGTGTTACAGTGTTAACTAGTTCTGCTGAGAGAGACAAAGTGTTACAGTGTTAACTAGTTCTGCTGCTAGAGACAGAGACAAAGTGTTACAGTGTTAACTAGTTCTGCTGCTAGAGACAGAGTGTTACAGTGTTAACTAGTTCTGCTGCTAGAGACAGAGTGTTACAGTGTAAACTAGTTCTGCTGAGAGAGACAAAGTGTTACAGTGTTAACTAGTTCTGCTGCTAGAGACAGAGTGTTACAGTGTTAACTAGTTCTGCTGCTAGAGACAGAGTGTTACAGTGTTAACTAGTTCTGCTGAGAGAGACAGAGTGTTACAGTGTAAACTAGTTATGCTGCTAGAGACAGAGACAGAGTGTTACAGTGTAAACTAGTTCTGCTGCTAGAGACAGAGTGTTACAGTGTTAACTAGTTCTGCTGCTAGAGACAGAGTGTTACAGTGTTAACTAGTTCTGCTGAGAGAGACAAAGTGTTACAGTGTTAACTAGTTCTGCTGCTAGAGACAGAGTGTTACAGTGTAAACTAGTTCTGCTGCTAGACAGAGACAAAGTGTTACAGTGTTAACTAGTTCTGCTGAGAGAGAGTGTTACAGTGTTAACTAGTTCTGCTGCTAGAGACAGAGACAACTAGTTCTGTTGAGAGAGACAAAGTGTTACAGTGTTAACTAGTTCTGCTGCTAGAGACAGAGTGTTACAGTGTTAACTAGTTCTGCTGCTAGAGACAGAGTGTTACAGTGTTAACTAGTTCTGCTGAGAGAGACAGAGTGTTACAGTGTTAACTAGTTTGCTGCTAGTTCTGCTGAGAGAGACAGAGTGTTACAGTGTTAACTAGTTCTGCTGCTAGAGACAGAGTGTTACAGTGTTAACTAGTTCTGCTGTTAACTATAGAGACAGAGACAGAGTGTTACCGTGTTAACTAGTTCTGCTGCTAGAGACAGAGTGTTACAGTGTTAACTAGTTCTTCTGCTAGAGACAGAGACAAAGTGTTACAGTGTTAACTAGTTCTGCTGCTAGAGACAGAGTGTTACAGTGTTAACTAGTTCTGCTGCTAGAGACAGAGTGTTACAGTGTTAACTAGTTCTGCTGAGAGAGACAAAGTGTTACAGTGTAAACTAGTTATGCTGCTAGAGACAGAGACAGAGTGTTACAGTGTAAACTAGTTCTGCTGCTAGAGACAGAGTGTTACAGTGTTAACTAGTTCTGCTGCTAGAGACAGAGACAAAGTGTTACAGTGTTAACTAGTTCTGCTGCTAGAGACAGAGTGTTACAGTGTTAACTAGTTCTGCTGCTAGAGACAGAGACAGTGAGACTAGTTCTGCTGCTAGAGACAAAGTGTTACAGTGTTAACTAGTTCTGCTGCTAGAGAGAGAGACAAAGTGTTACAGTGTTAACTAGTTCTGCTGCTAGAGACAGAGACAAAGTGTTACAGTGTTAACTAGTTCTGCTGCTAGAGACAGAGTGTTACAGTGTTAACTAGTTCTGCTGCTAGAGACAGAGTGTTACAGTGTTAGTGTTACAGTGTAAACTAGTTCTGCTGCTAGAGACAGAGTGTTACAGTGTTAACTAGTTCTGCTGCTAGAGACAGAGACAGAGTGTTACAGTGTTAACTAGTTCTGCTGCTAGAGACAGAGACAGTGTTAACTAGTGTTACAGTGTTAACTAGTTCTGTTACAGTGTAAACTAGAGAGAGACAAAGTGTTACAGTGTTAACTAGTTCTGCTGCTAGAGACTAGAGACAGACAAAGTGTTACAGTGTTAACTAGTTCTGCTGCTAGAGACAGAGTGTTACAGTGTTAACTAGTTCTGCTGTTAGAGACAGAGACAGAGTGTTACAGTGTTAACTAGTTCTGCTGCTAGAGACAGAGTGTTACAGTGTTAACTAGTTCTGCTGCTAGAGACAGAGACAAAGTGTTACAGTGTTAACTAGTTCTGCTGCTAGAGACAGAGTGTTACAGTGTTAACTAGTTCTGCTGCTAGAGACAGAGTGTTACAGTGTTAACTAGTTCTGCTGAGAGAGACAGAGTGTTACAGTGTTAACTAGTTCTGCTGCTAGAGACAGAGTGTTACAGTGTTAACTAGTTCTGCTAACTAGAGACAGAGACAAAGTGTTACAGTGTTAACTAGTTCTGCTGCTAGAGACAGAGTGTTACAGTGTTAACTAGTTCTGCTGAGAGAGACAAGTGTTACAGTGTTAACTAGTTCTGCTGCTAGAGACAGAGTGTTACAGTGTTAACTAGTTCTGCTGCTAGAGACAGAGTGTTACAGTGTTAACTAGTTCTCTGCTGACAGTGTTAACTAGTTCAAGAGTGTTACAGTGTTAACTAGTTCTGCTGCTAGAGACAGAGTGTTACAGTGTTAACTAGTTCTGCTGCTAGAGACAGAGTGTTACAGTGTTAACTAGTTCTGCTGCTAGAGACAGAGACAGTGTTAACTAGTTCTGTTAAGTGTTAACTAGTTCTGCTGCTAGAGACAGAGTGTTACAGTGTTAACTAGTTCTTCTGCTAGAGACAGAGACAAGAGTGTTACAGTGTTAACTAGTTCTGCTGCTAGAGACAAAGTGTTACAGTGTTAACTAGTTCTGCTGCTAGAGACAAAGTGTTACAGTGTTAACTAGTTCTGCTGCTAGAGACAGAGACAGAGTGTTACAGTGTTAACTAGTTCTGCTGCTAGAGACAGAGTGTTACAGTGTTAACTAGTTCTGCTGCTAGTGTTAACTAGTTCTGCTGAGAGAGACAAAGTGTTACAGTGTTAACTAGTTCTGCTGCTAGAGACAGAGTGTTACAGTGTTAACTAGTTCTGCTGCTAGAGACAGAGACAAAGTGTTACAGTGTTAACTAGTTCTGCTGCTAGAGACAGAGTGTTACAGTGTTAACTAGTTCTGCTGCTAGAGACAGAGACAGAGTGTACAATGTTAACTACTTATGCTGCAAGAGACAGAGTGTTACAGTGTTAACTAGTTCTGTTGCTAGAGACAGAGTGTTACAGTGTTAACTAGTTCTGCTGAGAGAGAGACAAAGTGTTACAGTGTTAACTAGTTCTGCTGCTAGAGACAGAGTGTTACAGTGTAAACTAGTTCTGCTGAGAGAGACAAAGTGTTACAGTGTTAACTAGTTCTGCTGCTAGAGACAGAGTGTTACAGTGTTAACTAGTTCTGCTGCTAGAGACAGAGTGTTACAGTGTTAACTAGTTCTGCTGAGAGAGACAAAGTGTTATAGTGTAAACTAGTTATACTGCTAGAGACAGAGACAGAGTGTTACAGTGTAAAGTAGTTATGCTGCTAGTTAGTGTTAACTGTTCTGCTGCTAGAGACAGAGTGTTACAGTGTTAACTAGTTCTGCTGCTAGAGACAGAGTGTTACAGTGTTAACTAGTTCTTCTGCTAGAGACAGAGACAAAGTGTTACAGTGTTAACTAGTTCTGCTGCTAGAGACAGAGTGTTACAGTGTTAACTAGTTCTGCTGCTAGAGACAGAGTGTTACAGTGTTAACTAGTTCTGCTGAGAGAGACAAAGTGTTACAGTGTAAACTAGTTATGCTGCTAGAGACAGAGACAGAGTGTTACAGTGTAAACTAGTTCTGCTGCTAGAGACAGAGTGTTACAGTGTTAACTAGTTCTGCTGCTAGAGACAGAGACAAAGTGTTACAGTGTTAACTAGTTCTGCTGCTGGAGACAGAGTGTTACAGTGTAAACTAGTTCTGCTGAGAGAGACAGAGTGTTACAGTGTTAACTAGTTCTGCTGCTAGAGACAGAGTGTTACAGTGTTAACTAGTTCTGCTGCTAGAGACAGAGTGTTACAGTGTTAACTAGTTCTGCTGCTAGAGACAGAGACAGAGTGTACAATGTTAACTACTTATGCTGCAAGAGACAGAGTGTTACAGTGTTAACTAGTTCTGTTGCTAGAGACAGAGTGTTACAGTGTTAACTAGTTCTGCTGAGAGAGACAAAGTGTTACAGTGTTAACTAGTTCTGCTGCTAGAGACAGAGTGTTACAGTGTAAACTAGTTCTGCTGAGAGAGACAGAGTGTTACAGTGTTACAGTGTTAACTAGTTCTGCTGCTAGAGACAGAGACAACTAGTGTTACAGTTACAGTGTTAACTAGTTCTGAGTGACAGAGACAGAGTGTTACAGTGGTAACTAGTTCTGCTGCTAGAGACAGAGTGTTACAGTGTTAACTAGTTCTTCTGCTAGAGACAGAGACAAAGTGTTACAGTGTTAACTAGTTCTGCTGCTAGAGACAGAGTGTTACAGTGTTAACTAGTTCTGCTGCTAGAGACAGAGTGTTACAGTGTTAACTAGTTCTGCTGAGAGAGACAAAGTGTTACAGTGTAAACTAGTTATGCTGCTAGAGACAGAGACAGAGTGTTACAGTGTAAACTAGTTATGCTGCTAGAGACAGAGTGTTACAGTGTTAACTAGTTCTGCTGCTAGAGACAGAGTGTTACAGTGTTAACTAGTTCTGCTGATAGAGACAGAGAGAGAGTGTTACCGTGTTAACTAGTTCTGCTGCTAGAGACAGAGTGTTACAGTGTTAACTAGTTCTTCTGCTAGAGACAGAGACAAAGTGTTACAGTGTTAACTAGTTCTGCTGCTAGAGACAGAGTGTTACAGTGTTAACTAGTTCTGCTGCTAGAGAGACAGTTAACTAGTGTTACAGTGTTAACTAGTTCTGCTGAGACAGAGACAAAGTTACAGTGTTACAGTGTAAACTAGTTATGCTGCTAGAGACAGAGACAGAGTGTTACAGTGTTAACTAGTTCTGCTGCTAGAGACAGACAGTGTTACAGTGTTAACTAGTTCTGCTGCTAGAGACACAAGTGTTACAGTGTTAACTAGTTCTGCTGAGAGAGACAAAGTGTTACAGTGTTAACTAGTTCTGCTGCTGGAGACAGAGTGTTACAGTGTAAACTAGTTCTGCTGCTAGAGACAGAGTGTTACAGTGTTAACTAGTTATACTGCTAGAGACAGAGACAGAGTGTACAATGTTAACTAGTTATACTGCTAGAGACAGAGACAGAGTGTTACAGTGTTAACTAGTTCTGCTGCTAGAGACAGAGTGTTACAGTGTTAACTACTGCTAGAGACAGAGACAGAGTGTTACAGTGTTAACTAGTTATGCTGCTAGAGACAGAGACAGAGTGTTACAGTGTTAACTAGTTCTGCTGCTAGAGACAGAGTGTTACAGTGTTAACTAGTTCTGCTGAGAGAGACAAAGTGTTACAGTGTTAACTAGTTCTGCTGCTAGAGACAGAGACAGAGTGTTACAGTGTTAACTAGTTCTGCTGCTAGAGACAGAGTGTTACAGTGTTAACTAGTTCTGCTGCTAGAGACAGAGTGTTACAGTGTTAACTAGTTCTGCTGACAGAGACAGTGTTAACTAGTTCTGCTGCTAGAGACAGAGTGTTACAGTGTTAACTAGTTCTGCTGCTAGAGACAGAGTGTTACAGTGTTAACTAGTTCTGCTGCTAGAGACAGAGTGTTACAGTGTTAACTAGTTCTGCTGCTAGAGACAGAGTGTTACAGTGTTAACTAGTTCTGCTGCTAGAGACAGAGTGTTACAGTGTTAACTAGTTCTGCTGCTAGAGACAGAGTGTTACAGTGTTAACTAGTTCTGCTGCTAGAGACAGAGACATTGTTAAGTGTTACAGTGTTAACTAGTTATGCTGCTAGAGACAGAGTGTTACAGTGTTAACTAGTTCTGCTGCTAGAGACAGAGTGTTACAGTGTTAACTAGTTCTGCTGAGAGAGACAAAGTGTTACAGTGTAAACTAGTTATGCTGCTAGAGACAGAGTGTTACAGTGTTAACTAGTTCTGCTGCTAGAGACAGAGTGTTACAGTGTTAACTAGTTCTGCTGATAGAGACAGAGACAGAGTGTTACAGTGTTAACTAGTTCTGCTGCTAGAGACAGAGTGTTACAGTGTTAACTAGTTCTGCTGCTAGAGACAGAGACAAAGTGTTACAGTGTTAACTAGTTCTGCTGCTAGAGACAGAGTGTTACAGTGTTAACTAGTTCTGCTGCTAGAGACAGAGTGTTACAGTGTTAACTAGTTCTGCTGCTAGAGACAGAGTGTTACAGTGTTAACTAGTTCTGCTGCTAGAGACAGAGTGTTACAGTGTTAACTAGTTCTGCTGCTAGAGACAGAGTGAGACAGAGACAAAGTGTTACAGTGTTAACTAGTTCTGCTGCTAGAGACAGAGTGTTACAGTGTTAACTAGTTCTGCTGCTAGAGACAGAGACAGAGTGTTACAGTGTTAACTAGTTCTGCTGAAGAGACAGAGTGTTACAGTGTTAACTAGTGCTCTGTTACAGTGTTAACTAGTTCTGTTGCTAGAGACAGAGTGTTACAGTGTTAACTAGTTCTGCTGAGAGAGAGACAAAGTGTTACAGTGTTAACTAGTTCTGCTGCTAGAGACAGAGTGTTACAGTGTAAACTAGTTCTGCTGAGAGAGACAAAGTGTTACAGTGTTAACTAGTTCTGCTGCTAGAGACAGAGTGTTACAGTGTTAACTAGTTCTGCTGCTAGAGACAGAGTGTTACAGTGTTAACTAGTTCTGCTGCTAGAGACAGAGTGTTACAGTGTAAACTAGTTATACTGCTAGAGACAGAGACAGAGTGTTACAGTGTAAAGTAGTTATGCTGCTAGAGACAGAGTGTTACAGTGTTAACTAGTTCTGCTGCTAGAGACAGAGTGTTACAGTGTTAACTAGTTCTTCTGCTAGAGACAGAGACAAAGTGTTACAGTGTTAACTAGTTCTGCTGCTAGAGACAGAGTGTTACAGTGTTAACTAGTTCTGCTGTTAACTAGTTCTGCTGCTAGAGACAGAGTGTTACAGTGTTAACTAGTTATACTGCGAGAGACAGAGTGTTACAGTGTAAACTAGTTCTGCTGCTAGAGACAGAGACAGAGTGTTACAGTGTTAACTAGTTCTGCTGCTAGAGACAGAGTGTTACAGTGTTAACTAGTTCTGCTGCTAGAGACAGAGACAAAGTGTTACAGTGTTAACTAGTTCTGCTGCTGGAGACAGAGTGTTACAGTGTGTTAAGAGACAGAGTGTTACAGTGTTAACTAGTTCTGCTGCTAGAGACAGAGTGTTACAGTGTTAACTAGTTCTGCTGCTAGAGACAGAGTGTTACAGTGTTAACTAGTTCTGCTGCTAGAGACAGAGACAGAGTGTTACAGTGTTAACTAGTTCTGCTGCAGAGACAGAGTGTTACAGTGTTAACTAGTTCTGCTGCTAGAGACAGAGTGTTACAGTGTTAGTTAACTAGTTCTGCTGCTAGAGACAGAGTGTTACAGTGTTAACTAGTTCTGCTGCTAGAGACAGAGTGTTACAGTGTTAACTAGTTCTGCTGAGAGAGACAAAGTGTTACAGTGTTAACTAGTTCTGCTGCTAGAGACAGAGTGTTACAGTGTTAACTAGTTCTGCTGCTAGAGACAGAGTGTTACAGTGTTAACTAGTTCTGCTGAGAGAGACAAAGTGTTACAGTGTAAACTAGTTATGCTGCTAGAGACAGAGACAGAGTGTTACAGTGTAAACTAGTTCTGCTGCTAGAGACAGAGTGTTACAGTGTTAACTAGTTCTGCTGCTAGAGACAGAGTGTTACAGTGTTAACTAGTTCTTCTGCTAGAGACAGAGACAAAGTGTTACAGTGTTAACTAGTTCTGCTGCTAGAGACAGAGTGTTACAGTGTTAACTAGTTCTGCTGAGAGAGACAAAGTGTTACAGTGTTAACTAGTTCTGCTGCTGGAGACAGAGTGTTACAGTGTAAACTAGTTCTGCTGAGAGAGACAGAGTGTTACAGTGTTAACTAGTTCTGCTGCTAGAGACAGAGTGTTACAGTGTTAACTAGTGTTACAGTGTTAACTAGTTCTGCTGCTAGAGACAGAGTGTTACAGTGTTAACTAGTTCTGCTGCTAGAGACAGAGACAGAGTGTACAATGTTAACTACTTATGCTGCAAGAGACAGAGTGTTACAGTGTTAACTAGTTCTGTTGCTAGAGACAGAGTGTTACAGTGTTAACTAGTTCTGCTGAGAGAGACAAAGTGTTACAGTGTTAACTAGTTCTGCTGCTAGAGACAGAGTGTTACAGTGTAAACTAGTTCTGCTGAGAGAGACAGAGTGTTACAGTGTTAACTAGTTCTGCTGCTAGAGACAGAGACAAAGTGTTACAGTGTTAACTAGTTCTGCTGCCAGAGACAGAGTGTTACAGTGGTAACTAGTTCTGCTGCTAGAGACAGAGTGTTACAGTGTTAACTAGTTCTTCTGCTAGAGACAGAGACAAAGTGTTACAGTGTTAACTAGTTCTGCTGCTAGAGACAGAGTGTTACAGTGTTAACTAGTTCTGCTGCTAGAGACAGAGTGTTACAGTGTTAACTAGTTCTGCTGAGAGAGACAAAGTGTTACAGTGTAAACTAGTTATGATGCTAGAGACAGAGACAGAGTGTTACAGTGTTAACTAGTTCTGCTGCTAGAGACAGAGTGTTACAGAGTGTTACAGTGTTAACTAGTTCTGCTGCTAGAGACAAAGTGTTACAGTGTAAACTAGTTCTGCTGCTAGAGACAGAGACAGTTAAGTGTTACAGTGTTAACTAGTTCTGCTGCTAGAGACAGAGTGTTACAGTGTTAACTAGTTCTGCTGCTAGAGACAGAGTGTTAACTAGTTCTGCTGCTAGAGACAGAGTGTTACAGTGTTAACTAGTTCTGCTGCTAGAGACAGAGTGTTACAGTGTTAACTAGTTCTGCTGCTAGAGACAGAGTGTTACAGTGTTAACTAGTTCTGCTGCTAGAGACAGAGTGTTACAGTGTAAACTAGTGTTACAGTGTAAACTAGTTCTGCTGCTAGAGACAGAGACAGAGTGTTACAGTGTTAACTAGTTCTGCTGAGAGAGACAAAGTGTTACAGTGTAAACTAGTTATGCTGCTAGAGACAGAGACAAAGTGTTACAGTGTTAACTAGTTCTGCTGCCAGAGACAGAGTGTTACAGTGGTAACTAGTTCTGCTGCTAGAGACAGAGACAGAGTGTACATTGTTAACTAGTTCTGCTGCTAGAGACAGAGACAGAGTGTTACAGTGTTAACTAGTTCTGCTGAGAGAGACAAAGTGTTACAGTGTTAACTAGTTCTGCTGCTAGAGACAGAGACAAAGTGTTACAGTGTTAACTAGTTCTGCTGCTAGAGACAGTGTTACAGTGTTAACTGTTACAGTGTTAACTAGTTCTGCTGCTAGAGACAGAGTGTTACAGTGTTAACTAGTTCTGCTGAGAGAGACAAAGTGTTACAGTGTTAACTAGTTCTGCTGCTAGAGACAGAGACAAAGTGTTACAGTGTTAACTAGTTCTGCTGCTAGAGACAGAGTGTTACAGTGTTAACTAGTTCTGCTGCTAGAGACAGACAAAGTGTTACAGTGTTAACTAGTTCTGCTGAGAGAGACAAAGTGTTACAGTGTTAACTAGTTCTGCTGCTAGAGACAGAGACAAAGTGTTACAGTGTTAACTAGTTCTGCTGCTAGAGACAGAGTGTTACAGTGTTAACTAGTTCTGCTGCTAGAGACAGAGTGTTACAGTGTTAACTAGTTCTGCTGAGAGAGACAAAGTGTTACAGTGTTAACTAGTTCTGCTGCTAGAGACAGAGACAGAGTGTTACAGTGTAAACTAGTTCTGCTGCTAGAGACAGAGTGTTACAGTGTTAACTAGTTCTGCTGCTAGAGACAGAGACAAAGTGTTACAGTGTTAACTAGTTCTGCTGCTAGAGACAGAGTGTTACAGTGTTAACTAGTTCTGCTGCTAGAGACAGAGTGTTACAGTGTTAACTAGTTCTGCTGCTAGAGACAGAGACAGAGTGTTACAGTGTTAACTAGTTCTGCTGCTAGAGACAGAGTGTTACAGTGTTAACTAGTTCTGCTGCTAGAGACAGAGTGTTACAGTGTTAACTAGTTCTGCTGCTAGAGACAGAGTGTTACAGTGTTAACTAGTTCTGCTGCTAGAGACAGAGACAGAGTGTTACAGTGTTAACTAGTTCTGCTGCTAGAGACAGAGTGTTACAGTGTTAACTAGTTCTGCTGCTAGAGACAGAGTGTTACAGTGTTAACTAGTTCTGCTGAGAGAGACAGAGTGTTACAGTGTTAACTAGTTCTGCTGCTAGAGACAGAGACAAAGTGTTACAGTGTTAACTAGTTCTGCTGCTAGAGACAGAGTGTTACAGTGTTAACTAGTTCTGCTGCTAGAGACAGAGTGTTACAGTGTTAACTAGTTCTGCTGAGAGAGACAGAGTGTTACAGTGTTAACTAGTTATGATGCTAGAGACAGAGACAGAGTGTTACAGTGTAAACTAGTTCTGCTGCTAGAGAGACAGTTCTTCTGCTAGAGACAGAGACAAAGTGTTACAGTGTTAACTAGTTCTGCTGCTAGAGACAGAGTGTTACAGTGTTAACTAGTTCTGCTGCTAGAGACAGAGTGTTACAGTGTTAACTAGTTTCTGCTGAGAGAGACAGAAGTGTTACAGTGTTAAACTAGTTAACTAGTTCTGCTGCTGAGACAGAGACAGAGTGTTACAGTGTTAACTAGTTCTGCTGCTAGAGACAGAGTGTTACAGTGTTAACTAGTTCTGCTGCTAGAGACAGAGTGTTACAGTGTTAACTAGTTCTGCTGCTAGAGACAGAGTGTTACAGTGTTAACTAGTTCTGCTGCTAGAGACAGAGACAGAGTGTTACAGTGTTAACTAGTTCTGCTGCTAGAGACAGAGTGTTACAGTGTTAACTAGTTCTGCTGCTAGAGACAGAGACAAAGTGTTACAGTGTTAACTAGTTCTGCTGCTAGAGACAGAGTGTTACAGTGTTAACTAGTTCTGCTGCTGTTACAGTGTTAACTAGTTCTGCTGCTAGAGACAGAGTGTTACAGTGTTAACTAGTTATGCTGCTAGAGACAGAGACAGAGTGTTACAGTGTTAACTAGTTCTGCTGCTAGTTACAGTGTTAACTAGTTCTGCTGCTAGAGACAGAGTGTTACAGTGTTAACTAGTTCTGCTGAGAGAGACAGAGTGTTACAGTGTTAACTAGTTCTGCTGCTAGAGACAGACAAAGTGTTACAGTGTTAACTAGTTATGCTGCTAGAGACAGAGTGTTACAGTGTTAACTAGTTCTGCTGCTAGAGACAGAGTGTTACAGTGTTAACTAGTTCTGCTGACAGAGAGACAAAGTGTTACAGTGTTAACTAGTTCTGCTGCTAGAGACAGAGTGTTACAGTGTTAACTAGTGCTAGAGACAAAGTGTTACAGTGTTAACTAGTTCTGCTGCTAGAGACAGAGTGTTACAGTGTTAACTAGTTCTGCTGCTAGAGACAGAGTGTTACAGTGTTAACTAGTTCTGCTGAGAGAGACAGAGTGTTACAGTGTTAACTAGTTCTGCTGCTAGAGACAGAGACAGAGTGTTACAGTGTTAACTAGTTCTGCTGCTAGAGACAGAGTGTTACAGTGTTAACTAGTTCTGCTGCTAGAGACAGAGACAAAGTGTTACAGTGTTAACTAGTTCTGCTGCTAGAGACAGAGTGTTACAGTGTTAACTAGTTCTGCTGCTAGAGACAGAGTGTTACAGTGTTAACTAGTTCTGCTGATGAGAGACAAAGTGTTACAGTGTTAACTAGTTCTGCTGCTAGAGACAGTGTTACAGTGTTAACTAGTTCTGCTGCTAGAGACAGAGTGTTACAGTGTTAACTAGTTCTGCTGCTAGAGCTAGAGAGTTCTGCAGAGTTACAGTGTTAACTAGTTCTGCTGCTAGAGAGACAGTGTTACAGTGTTAACTAGTTCTGCTGCTAGAGACAGAGACAGAGTGTTACAGTGTAAACTAGTTCTGCTGCTAGAGACAGAGGGTTACAGTGTAAACTAGTTATGATGCTAGAGACAGAGTGTTACAGTGTTAACTAGTTCTGCTGCTAGAGACAGAGTGTTACAGTGTTAACTAGTTCTGCTGCTAGAGACAGAGACAGAGTGTTACAGTGTTAACTAGTTCTGCTGCTAGAGACAGAGACAGAGTGTTACAGTGTTAACTAGTTCTGCTGCTAGAGACAGAGTGTTACAGTGTTAACTAGTTCTGCTGAGACAGAGACAGAGTGTTACAGTGTTAACTAGTTCTGCTAGCTAGAGACAGAGTGTTACAGTGTTAACTAGTTCTGCTGCTAGAGACAGAGTGTTACAGTGTTAACTAGTTCTTCTGCTAGAGACAGAGACAAAGTGTTACAGTGTTAACTAGTTCTGCTGCTAGAGACAGAGTGTTACAGTGTTAACTAGTTCTGCTGCTAGAGACAGAGTGTTACAGTGTTAACTAGTTCTGCTGCTAGAGACAGAGTGTTACAGTGTTAACTAGTTCTGCTGCTAGAGACAGAGTGTTACAGTGTTAACTAGTTCTGCTGCTAGAGACAGAGTGTTACAGTGTTAACTAGTTCTGCTGAGACAGAGACAGAGTGTTACAGTGTTAACTAGTTCTGCTGCTAGAGACAGAGTGTTACAGTGTTAACTAGTTCTGCTGCTAGAGACAGAGTGTTACAGTGTTAACTAGTTCTGCTGCTAGAGACAGAGACAGAGTGTTACAGTGTTAACTAGTTCTGCTGCTAGAGACAGAGTGTTACAGTGTTAACTAGTTCTGCTGCTAGAGACAGAGTGTTACAGTGTTAACTAGTTCTGCTGCTAGAGACAGAGTGTTACAGTGTTAACTAGTTCTGCTGCTAGAGACAGAGTGTTACAGTGTTAACTAGTTCTGCTGCTAGAGACAAGTGTTACAGTGTTAACTAGTTCTGCTGCTAGAGACAGAGACAGTGTAAAGTGTTACAGTGTTAACTAGTTCTGCTGCTAGAGACAGACAGAGTGTTACAGTGTTAACTAGTTCTGCTGCTAGAGACAAAGTGTTACAGTGTTAACTAGTTCTGCTGCTAGAGACAGAGTGTTACAGTGTTAACTAGTTCTGCTGCTAGAGACAGAGTGTTACAGTGTTAACTAGTTCTGCTGAGACAGTGACAGAGTGTTACAGTGTTAACTAGTTCTGCTGCTAGAGACAGAGACAGAGTGTTACAGTGTTAACTAGTTCTGCTGCTAGAGACAGAGTGTTACAGTGTTAACTGTTAACAGTAGTGTTCAGTGTTAACTAGTTCTGCTGAGACAGAGACAGAGTGTTACAGTGTTAACTAGTTCTGCTGCTAGAGACAGAGTGTTACAGTGTTAACTAGTTCTGCTGCTAGAGACAGACAGAGTGTTACAGTGTTAACTAGTTCTGCTGCTAGAGACAGAGTGTTACAGTTACAGTGTTAACTAGTTCTGCTGCTAGAGACAGAGTGTTACAGTGTTAACTAGTTCTGCTGCTAGAGACAGAGACAGAGTGTTACAGTGTTAACTAGTTCTGCTGCTAGAGACAGAGTGTTACAGTGTTAACTAGTTCTGCTGCTAGAGACAGAGTGTTACAGTGTTAACTAGTTCTGCTGCTAGAGACAGACAAAGTGTTACAGTGTTAACTAGTTCTGCTGCTAGAGACAGAGTGTTACAGTGTTAACTAGTTCTGCTGCTAGAGACAGAGTGTTACAGTGTTAACTAGTTCTGCTAGCTAGAGACAGAGTGTTACAGTGTTAACTAGTTCTGCTGCTAGAGACAGAGTGTTACAGTGTTAACTAGTTCTGCTGCTAGAGACAGAGTGTTACAGTGTTAACTAGTTCTGCTGCTAGAGACAGAGTGTTACAGTGTTAACTAGTTCTGCTGCTAGAGACAGACAGAGTGTTACAGTGTTAACTAGTTCTGCTTAGAGACAGAGACAGAGTGTTACAGTGTTAACTAGTTCTGCTGCTAGAGACAGAGTGTTACAGTGTTAACTAGTTCTCTGCTAGAGACAGAGTGTTACAGTGTTAACTAGACAGAGACAAGTGTTACAGTGTTAACTAGTTCTGCTGCTAGAGACAGAGTGTTACAGTGTTAACTAGTTCTGCTGCTAGAGACAGAGTGTTACAGTGTTAACTAGTTCTGCTGCTAGAGAGACAGAGTGTTACAGTGTTAACTAGTTCTGCTGCTAGAGACAGAGTGTTACAGTGTTAACTAGTTCTGCTGCTAGAGACAGAGTGTTACAGTGTTAACTAGTTCTGCTGCTAGAGACAGAGTGTTACAGTGTTAACTAGTTCTGCTGCTAGAGACAGAGACAGTGTTACAGTGTTAACTAGTTCTGCTTACAGTGTTAAGTGTTAACTAGTTCTGCTGCTAGAGACAGAGTGTTACAGTGTTAACTAGTTCTGCTGCTAGAGACAGAGTGTTACAGTGTTAACTAGTTCTGCTGCTAGAGACAGAGTGTTACAGTGTTAACTAGTTCTGCTGCTAGAGACAGAGACAGAGTGTTACAGTGTTAACTAGTTCTGCTTAGAGACAGAGTGCTGTTAACTAGTTATGCTGCTAGAGACAGAGACAGAGTGTTACAGTGTTAACTAGTTCTGCTGCTAGAGACAGAGTGTTACAGTGTTAACTAGTTCTGCTGCTAGAGACAGACAAAGTGTTACAGTGTTAACTAGTTCTGCTGCTAGAGACAGAGACAGAGTGTTACAGTGTTAACTAGTTCTGCTGCTAGAGACAGACAAAGTGTTACAGTGTTAACTAGTTCTGCTGCTAGAGACAGAGTGTTACAGTGTTAACTAGTTCTGCTGCTAGAGACAGAGTGTTACAGTGTTAACTAGTTCTGCTGCTAGAGACAGAGTGTTACAGTGTTAACTAGTTCTGCTGCTAGAGACAGAGACAGAGTGTTACAGTGTTAACTAGTTCTGCTGCTAGAGACAGAGTGTTACAGTGTTAACTAGTTCTGCTGCTAGAGACAGAGACAGAGTGTTAACTTACAGTGTTAACTAGTTCTGCTAGAGCTGCTAGAGACAGAGTGTTACAGTGTTAACTAGTTCTGCTGCTAGAGACAGAGTGTTACAGTGTTAACTAGTTCTGCTGCTAGAGACAGAGTGTTACAGTGTTAACTAGTTCTGCTGCTAGAGACAGAGTGTTACAGTGTTAACTAGTTCTGCTGCTAGAGACAGAGTGTTACAGTGTTAACTAGTTCTGCTGCTAGAGACAGAGTGTTACAGTGTTAACTAGTTCTGCTGCTAGAGACAGAGTGTTACAGTGTTAACTAGTTCTGCTGCTAGAGACAGAGTGTTACAGTGTTAACTAGTTCTGCTGCTAGAGACAGAGTGTTACAGTGTTAACTAGTTCTGCTGCTAGAGACAGAGTGTTACAGTGTTAACTAGTTCTGCTGCTAGAGACAGAGACAGAGTGTTACAGTTAACTAGTTGTTGCTGAGACAGAACAAGTGTTACAGTGTTAACTGCTGCTAGAGACAGAGTGTTACAGTGTTAACTAGTTCTGCTGCTAGAGACAGAGTGTTACAGTGTTAACTAGTTCTGCTGCTAGAGACAGAGTGTTACAGTGTTAACTAGTTATGCTGCTAGAGACAAAGTGTTACAGTGTTAACTAGTTCTGCTGCTAGAGACAGAGTGTTACAGTGTTAACTAGTTCTGCTGCTAGAGACAGAGACAAAGTGTTACAGAGACAGAGTGTTACAGTTAACTAGTTCTTAACAGAGTGTTACAGTGTTAACTAGTTTCTGCTAGAGACAGTGTGTTACAGTGTTAACTAGTTCTGCTGCTAGAGACAGAGTGTTACAGTGTTAACTAGTTCTGCTGCTAGAGACAGAGTGTTACAGTGTTAACTAGTTCTGCTGCTAGAGACAGAGACAAAGTGTTACAGTGTTAACTAGTTCTGCTGCTAGAGACAGAGTGTTACAGTGTTAACTAGTTCTGCTGCTAGAGACAGAGTGTTACAGTGTTAACTAGTTCTGCTGCTAGAGACAGAGAGAGAGTGTTACCGTGTTAACTAGTTCTGCTGCTAGAGACAGAGTGTTACAGTGTTAACTAGTTCTGCTGACAGAGTGTTACAGTGTTAACTAGTTCTGCTGCTAGAGACAGTGTGTTACAGTGTTAACTAGTTCTGCTGCTAGAGACAGAGAGTGTTACAGTGTTAACTAGTTCTGCTGCTAGAGACAGAGTGTTACAGTGTTAACTAGTTCTGCTGCTAGAGACAGAGTGTTACAGTGTTAACTAGTTCTGCTGCTAGAGACAGAGTGTTACAGTGTTAACTAGTTCTGCTGCTAGAGACAGAGTTAACTAGTTCTGCTGCAGACAGTGTGTTACAGTGTTAACTAGTTCTGCTGCTAGAGACAGAGTGTTACAGTGTTAACTAGTTCTGCTGCTAGAGACAGAGTGTTACAGTGTTAACTAGTTCTGCTGCTAGAGACAGAGTGTTACAGTGTTAACTAGTTCTGCTGCTAGAGACAGAGACAGTTACAGTGTTAACTAGTTCTGCTGCTAGAGACAGAGTGTTACAGTGTTAAGTTCTGCTGCTAGAGACAGAGTGTTACAGTGTTAACTAGTTCTGCTGCTAGAGACAGAGTGTAAACTAGTTCTGCTGCTAGAGACAGAGTGTTACAGTGTTAACTAGTTCTGCTGCTAGAGACAGAGTGTTACAGTGTTAACTAGTTCTGCTGCTAGAGAGTGTTACAGTGTTAACTAGTTCTGCTGCTAGAGACAGACAAAGTGTTACAGTGTTAACTAGTTCTGCTGCTAGAGACAGAGACAGAGTGTTACAGTGTTAACTAGTTCTGCTGCTAGAGACAGAGTGTTACAGTGTTAACTAGTTCTGCTGCTAGAGAGAGTGTTACAATGTTAACTAGCTGAGAGAGACAAAGTGTTACAGTGTTAACTAGTTCTGCTGCTAGAGACAGAGACAGAGTGTTACAGTGTTAACTAGTTCTGCTGAGACAGAGTGTTACAGTGTTAACTAGTTAGCTGCTAGAGACAGAGTGTTACAGTGTTAACTAGTTCTGCTGCTAGAGACAGAGTGTTACAGTGTTAACTAGTTCTGCTGAGAGAGACAGAGTGTTACAGTGTTAACTAGTTCTGCAGAGTGTTACAGTGTTAACTAGTTCTGCTGCTAGAGACAGAGACAGAGTGTTACAGTGTTAACTAGTTCTGCTGCTAGAGACAGAGACAGAGTGTTACAGTGTTAACTAGTTCTGCTGCTAGAGACAGAGTGTTACAGTGTTAACTAGTTCTGCTGAGACAGAGTGTTACAGTGTTAACTAGTTCTGCTGCTAGAGACAGAGTGTTACAGTGTTAACTAGTTCTGCTGAGAGAGACAGAGTGTTACAGTGTTAACTAGTGTTACAGTGTTAACTAGTTAACTGCTGCTGCTAGAGACAGAGACAAAGTGTTACAGTGTTAACTAGTTCTGCTGCTAGAGACAGAGTGTTATAGTGTTAACTAGTTCTGCTGCTAGAGACAGTGTTACAGTGTTAACTAGTTCTGCTGACTACAGTTAACTACTGCTGCTAGAGACAGAGTGTTACAGTGTTAACTAGTTCTGCTGCTAGAGACACTTTGTTATAGTGTTAACTAGTTATGCTGCTAGAGACAGAGACAAAGTGTTACAGTGTTAACTAGTTCTGCTGCTAGAGACAGAGTGTTACAGTGTTAACTAGTTCTGCTGCTAGAGACAGTGTGTTATAGTGTTAACTAGTTCTGCTGCTAGAGACAGAGACAGAGTGTTACAGTGTTAACTAGTTCTGCTGCTAGAGACAGAGTGTTACAGTGTTAACTAGTTCTGCTGCTAGAGACAGAGTGTTACAGTGTTAACTAGTTCTGCTGCTAGAGACAGAGTGTTACAGTGTTAACTAGTTCTGCTGCTAGAGACAAAGTGTTACAGTGTTAACTAGTTCTGCTGCTAGAGACAGAGACAGAGTGTTACAGTGTTAACTAGTTCTGCTGACAGAGACAGAGTGTTACAGTGTTAACTAGTTCTGCTGCTAGAGACAGAGTGTTACAGTGTTAACTAGTTCTGCTGCTAGAGACAGAGTGTTACAGTGTTAACTAGTTCTGCTGCTAGAGACAGAGTGTTACAGTGTTAACTAGTTCTGCTGCTAGAGACAGAGTGTTACAGTGTTAACTAGTTCTGCTGCTAGAGACAGAGTGTTACAGTGTTAACTAGTTCTGCTGCTAGAGACAGAGTGTTACAGTGTTAACTAGTTCTGCTGCTAGAGACAGAGTGTTACAGTGTTAACTAGTTCTGCTGCTAGAGACAGAGTGTTACAGTGTTAACTAGTTCTGCTGCTAGAGACAGAGTGTTACAGTGTTAACTAGTTCTGCTGCTAGAGACAGAGTGTTACAGTGTTAACTAGTTCTGCTGCTAGAGACAGAGTGTTACAGTGTTAACTAGTTCTGCTGCTAGAGACAGTGTTACAGTGTTAACTACTAGAGACAGAGTGTTACAGTGTAAACTAGTTCTGCTAGAGACAGACAAAGTGTTACAGTGTTAACTAGTTCTGCTGCTAGAGACAGAGTGTTACAGTGTTAACTAGTTCTGCTGCTAGAGACAGAGTGTTACAGTGTTAACTAGTTCTGCTAGAGACTAGTTTAACTGCTGCTAGAGACAGAGTGTTACAGTGTTAACTAGTTCTGCTGCTAGAGACAGAGAGTGTTACAACAGAAGTTCTGCTGCTGACAGTACAGTGTTAACTAGTTCTGCTGCTAGAGACAAAGTGTTACAGTGTTAACTAGTTCTGCTGCTAGAGACAGAGTGTTACAGTGTTAACTAGTTCTGCTGCTAGAGACAGAGACAGAGTGTTACAGTGTAAACTAGTTCTGCTGAGACAGAGACAGAGTGTTACAGTGTTAACTAGTTCTGCTGCTAGAGACAGAGACAGAGTGTTACAGTGTTAACTAGTTCTTCTGCTAGAGACAGAGACAGAGTGTTACAGTGTTAACTAGTTCTGCTGCTAGAGACAGAGACAGAGTGTTACAGTGTTAACTAGTTCTGCTGCTAGAGACAAAGTGTTACAGTGTTAACTAGTTCTGCTGCTAGAGACAGAGTGTTACAGTGTTAACTAGTTCTGCTGCTAGAGACAGAGTGTTACAGTGTTAACTAGTTCTGCTGCTAGAGTCAGACAAAGTGTTACAGTGTTAACTAGTTCTGCTGCTAGAGACAGACAGTGTTACAGTGTTAACTAGTTCTGCTGCTAGAGACAAAGTGTTACAGTGTTAACTAGTTTCTGCTGCTAGAGACAGAGTGTTACAGTGTTAACTAGTTCTGCTGCTAGAGACAGAGTGTTACAGTGTTAACTAGTTCTGCTGCTAGAGACAGAGTGTTACAGTGTTAACTAGTTCTGCTGCTAGAGACAGAGACAGAGTGTTACAGTGTTAACTAGTTCTGCTGCTAGAGACAGTGTGTTACAGTGTTAACTAGTTCTGCTGCTAGAGACAGAGTGTTACAGTGTTAACTATTTACATTTACATTTAAGACATTTAGCAGAGTGTTACAGTGTTAACTAGTTCTGCTGAGAGAGACAGAGTGTTACAGTGTTAACTAGTTCTGCATCTAGAGACAGAGACAAAGTGAGAAGTGGAAACTAGTTCTGCTGCTAGAGACAGAGTGTTACAGTGTTAACTAGTTCTGCTGCTAGAGACAGAGTGTTACAGTGTTAACTAGTTCTGCTGCTAGAGACAGAGTGTTACAGTGTTAACTAGTTCTGCTGTTAATAGAGACAGAGTGTTACAGTGTTAACTAGTTATGCTGCTAGAGACAGAGTGTTACAGTGTTAACTAGTTCTGCTGCTAGAGACAGAGTGTTACAGTGTTAACTAGTTCTGCTGCTAGAGTCAGAGTGTTACAGTGTTAACTAGTTCTGCTGCTAGAGACAGAGTGTTTACAGTGTTAACTAGTTCTGCTGCTAGAGACAGAGTGTTACAGTGTTAACTAGTTCTGCTGCTAGAGACAGAGTGTTACAGTGTTAACTAGTTCTGCTTCTGCTGCTAGAGACAGAGTGTTACAGTGTTAACTAGTTCTGCTGCTAGAGACAGAGTGTTACAGTGTTAACTAGTTATGCTGCTAGAGACAGAGACAGAGTGTTACAGTGTTAACTAGTTCTGCTGCTAGAGACAGAGTGTTACAGTGTTAACTAGTTCTGCTGCTAGAGACAGAGTGTTACAGTGTTAACTAGTTCTGCTGATAGAGACAGAGTGTTACAGTGTTAACTAGTTCTGCTGCTAGAGACAGTGTGTTACAGTGTTAACTAGTTCTGCTGCTAGAGACAGAGTGTTACAGTGTTAACTAGTTCTGCTGATAGAGACAGAGTGTTACAGTGTTAACTAGTTATGTTGCTAGAGACAGAGTGTTACAGTGTTAACTAGTTCTGCTGCTAGAGACAGAGTGTTATAGTGTTAACTAGTTCTGCTGCTAGAGACAGAGTGTTACAGTGTTAACTAGTTCTGCTGCTAGAGACAGAGTGTTATAGTGTTAACTAGTTCTGCTGCTAGAGACAGAGTGTTACAGTGTTAACTAGTTATGTTGCTAGAGACAGAGTGTTACAGTGTTAACTAGTTCTGCTGCTAGAGACAGAGTGTTATAGTGTTAACTAGTTCTGCTGCTAGAGTCAGTGTGTTACAGTGTTAACTAGTTCTGCTGCTAGAGACAGTGTGTTATAATGTTAACTAGTTCTGCTGCTAGAGTCAGTGTGTTACAGTGTTAACTAGTTCTGCTGCTAGAGACAGTGTGTTATAGTGTTAACTAGTTCTGCTGCTAGAGTCAGTGTGTTACAGTGTTAACTAGTTCTGCTGCTAGAGACAGTGTGTTATAGTGTTAACTAGTTCTGCTGCTAGAGTCAGTGTGGTACAGTGTTAACTAGTTATGCTGCTAGAGACAGAGTGTTACAGTGTTAACTAGTTCTGCTGCTAGAGACAGAGGCTGCTGCTAGAGACAGAGTGTTACAGTGTTAACTAGTTCCACTGCTAGAGACAGCGGCAGAGTGTTACAGTGTTAACTAGTTCTGCTGCTAGAGACAGAGACAGAGTGTTACAGTTTTAACTAGTTCTGCTGCTAGAGACAGAGGCAGAGTGTTACAGTGTTAACTAGTTCTGCTGCTAGAGACAGAGTGTTACAGTGTTAACTAGTTCTGCTGCTAGAGACAGAGGCAGAGTGTTACAGTGTTAACTAGTTCTGCTGCTAGAGACAGAGACAGAGTGTTACAGTGTTAACTAGTTCTGCTGCTAGAGACAGAGACAGAGTGTTACAGTTTTAACTAGTTCTGCTGCTAGAGACAGAGGCAGAGTGTTACAGTGTTAACTAGTTCTGCTGCTAGAGACAGAGACAGAGTGTTACAGTGTTAACTAGTTCTGCTGCTAGAGACAGAGACAGAGTGTTACAGTGTTAACTAGTTCTGCTGCTCGAGACAGAGACAGTGTGTTATAGTGTTAACTAGTTATGATGCTAGAGACAGTGTGTTATAGTGTTAACTAGTTCTGCTGCTAGAGACAGACACAGAATGTTACAGTGTTAACAGTTCTTGACTAGTGTTAACTAGTTCTGCTTAGAAACAGAGTGTTACAGTGTTAACTAGTTCTGCTACTAGAGATACTTTTTTATAGTGTTAACTAGGTATGCTGCTAGAGACAGACACAGAATGTTACAGTGTTAACTAGTTCTGCTGCTAGAGACAGAGTGTTACCATGTTAACTAGTTCTGCTGCTAGAGACAGTGTGTTATAGTGTTAACTAGTTCTGCTGCTAGAGTCAGTGTGTTACAGTGTTAACTAGTTCTGCTGCTAGAGACAGAGACAGAATGTTACAGTGTTAACTAGTTCTGCTGATAGAGACAGAGTGTTACAGTGTTAACTAATTCTGCTGATAGAGACAGAGTGTTACAGTGTTAACTAGTTCTGTTGCTAGAGACAGTGTGTTATAGTGTTAACTAGTTCTGCTGCTAGAGTCAGTGTGTTACAGTGTTAACTAGTTCTGCTGATAGAGACAGAGTGTTACAGTGTTAACTAGTTATGTTGCTAGAGACAGAGTGTTACAGTGTTAACTAGTTCTGCTGCTAGAGACAGAGTGTTATAATGTTAACTAGTTCTGCTGCTAGAGTCAGTGTGTTACAGTGTTAACTAGTTCTGCTGCTAGAGACAGTGTGTTATAGTGTTAACTAGTTCTGCTGCTAGAGTCAGTGTGTTACAGTGTTAACTAGTTCTGCTGCTAGAGACAGAGTGTTACAGTGTTAACTAGTTCTGCTGATAGAGACAGTGTGTTACAGTGTTAACTAGTTCTGCTGCTAGAGACAGAGTGTTACAGTGTTAACTAGTTCTGCTGCTAGAGACAGTTACAGTGTTAACTAGTTCTGCTGCTGGTACAGTGTTAACTAGTTCTGCTGCTAGAGTCAGTGTGTTACAGTGTTAACTAGTTCTGCTGCTAGAGTCAGTGTGTTACAGTGTTAACTAGTTCTGCTGCTAGAGTCAGTGTGTTACAGTGTTAACTAGTTCTGCTGCTAGAGTCAGTGTGTTATAGCATTAACAAGCTCTGCTACTGCTGGTTCTGTTGTTCCTTTCAGTGTACTATCCCAATATGTGTTTGTCTGCGAGGTTCTGCTTTCTGTGTGTGTGTGTGTGTGTGTGTGTGTGTGTGTGTGTGTGTGTGTGTGTGTGTGTGTGTGTGTGTGTGTGTGTGTGCAAGCGAGAGAGAAAAAGAGAGAGAGAGAGAGAGAGTGTAGTGGTGGATTGTGAAAGTCAGTTGGTTTATAGAGTTGACTGGTACAGAGTCTTGGAGCGTGTCATTAAAAACCCATTTAGGCTTGTTAGCAGTTTGACATGCACTGTAGACAATCTGAGTATGCATAATAACTTCACACACACACACACACACACACACACACACACACACACACACACACACACACACACACACACACACACACACACACACACACACACACACACACACACACACACACAGAGGGTTAGGTAGGCAAATTTCCTTCATACACATACTGTGACTTTCATACACATACTGACTTTCATACTGTGTATAACAATGCACATGAGAATGCTTAGACTGTGCAATTACATCGCCAGCCTATCCAGGCTTCACAGGGGGACATAGCTCCAAACCAAGCCTTAAAAATAATGACCCAGAGGAGCTGAAACAGCAACCTGATTGGCTCCTATGTTGAAGAAACCACTTGAATGGGAAGGAACTGAAACTGTGAGCGGCAGGTCGCCCCCTCATTACCTCCCAAAATGGTGGAAATAACTGTTAATAATAATTAATGGTTCTGGAAAGGAATGTAGCTATTGTTCCAGATCCATTGTGTTCCATTGTTACCAGGACCTTCTTCAGTGTGAGTAGAGGAAGACATGTTACTAGGACCTTCTTCAGTGTGAGTAGAGGAAGACATGTTACCAGGACCTTCTTCAGTGTGAGTAGAGGAAGACATGTTACCAGGACCTTCTTCAGTGTGAGTAGAGGAAGACATGTTACCAGGACCTTCTTCAGTGTGAGTATAGAGGAAGACATGTTACCAGGACCTTCTTCAGTGTGAGTAGAGAAAGACATGTTACCAGGACCTTCTTCAGTGTGAGTAGAGGAAGACATGTTACCAGGACCTTCTTCAGTGTGAGTAGAGGAAGAGATGTTACAAGGACCTTCTTCAGTGTGAGTAGAGGAAGACATGTTACAAGGACCTTCTTCGGTGTGAGTAGAGGAAGACATGTTACAAGGACCTTCTTCAGTGTGAGTAGAGGAAGACATGTTACAAGGACCTTCTTCAGTGTGAGTAGAGGAAGACATGTTACCAGGACCTTCTTCAGTGTGAGTAGAGGAAGACGTGTTACAAGGACCTTCTTCAGTGTGAGTAGAGGAAGACATGTTACCAGGACATTCTTCAGTGTGAGTAGAGGAAGACATGTTACCAGGACCTTCTTCAGTGTGAGTAGAGGAAGACGTGTTACAAGGACCTTCTTCAGTGTGAGTAGAGGAAGACATGTTACCAGGACCTTCTTCAGTGTGAGTAGAGGAAGACATGTCTCCAGGAAGTGGAGTGAGAATGAACGATATAAGAGACATAAGAGATATAATGGACATGGAGGGAGAATTGGAAGAGGAGGGATAGGGGAGATGGAGAGGAGAGCATACGAAAAAGAGATTGGTGGGAGATACAGCACATTACCAAAAGTATGTGGACACCTGCTCCTTGAACATTGGGTTGGTCCCGCCTTTGCTGCTATAACAGCCTCCACTCTTCTGGGAAGGCTTTCCACTAGATGTTGGAACATTGCTGCAAGGACTTGCTTCCATTCAGCCACAAGAGCATTAGTGAGATTGGGCACAGATGTTGGGCGATTAGGCCTGGCTCGCAGGCGACGTTCCAATTCATCCCAAAGGTGTCCGATAGGGTTGAGGTTGAGGTTTCCTCCAGGTAACTCTTAGTATCTTGCATGCTGATCTTAGGCTTGTGTGCGGCTGCTCAGAGATGGAAACCCATTTCATGAAGCTCCCAACGAACAGTTGTTGTGCTGACGTTGCTTCCAGATTGCAGTTTGGAACTCGGTAGCGAGTGTTTCAGCCGAGGACAGGCGATTTTTACGAGCTACACTCTTCAGCACTCAGCGGTCCTGTTCTGTGAGCTTGTGTGGTCTATCAATACGCTGCTAAGCCGTTGATTCTCCTTGATGATTCTCCTAGACGTTTCCACTTCACAATAACAACACTTACAGTTGACAGGGCACCTCTAGCAGGGCAGACATTTGACAATCTGACTTGTTGGAAAGGTGGCATCCTATCACGGTGCCATGTTGAAAGTCACTGAGCTCTTCAGTACGGCCGTTCTACTGCCAATGTGTCTATGGAGATTGCATGCCGGTGCGCACATTTATATACACCTGCCAGCAACGGGTGTGGCTGAAATAGCCGAATCCAATCATTTGAAGGGGTGTCCACATACTTTTGTATATATAGTGTATGAGAGGGGGGAGTCATGAGAGAGAGAGGAAGTACAGAACAGTACAGTACAGAAAAGAAAGGATGAAAGGAGGAGAAAGAAGAGGGAAGGAGGAGAGGAAGAGAGAGAAAGTCTCTCCATGGTGAGAACCCAGCACGATGGTGGTGTGGGGATGAGAAGAAAGGGGGAGGAGAGGGGGAGGCAAGTGGGGAGAGATGAAATTCTGGCCTTAGTTTGGTGGTTTAGAGTGTGGGGCCGTGTCTGCTCTGTATTTCTGTACATCAACTGATAACCACTTCAAAGTGGAAGTGAGGGAGAGAGAGAGAGAGTGAGAGATAGAAAGAAACAGTGGGAGAGGATAGAGGGAGAGAGGGAGGGAAAGAGAGAGAGAGAGAGAGATAGAGAAAGAGTGAGAGAGAGATAGAGGGAGAGAGATAGAGGAAGAGAGAAAGAGGGAGAGAAAGAGGGAGAGAGAGAAACAGAGAGACGAAGAGAGAGATAGAGAAAGAGGGAGAGAGAAAGAGGGAGAGAGAAAGATGGAGAGAGAAACAGAGAGACGAAGAGAGAGATAGAGAAAGAGGGAGAGAAAGATGCAGAGAGAAAGATAAAGGGAGAGAAAGAGAACAGCGTAGGGAGGGTGTGAAGGAGAGATAACTGTGTTGGGAGGGTGGGTGGGAGAGAGAGAGAATGGCGTAGAGAGGTTGAGAGAAGAAGAGAGAGGGATGAGCGATGGAGGAATTGAGAGAAAGAAAGAGATGAAGGTCATTGTTGGGAGTGGACCACAGTGATGGAAGAGGGGATTGTGGGATTGTGGTGCCATTACTGAAATTACACAGTTGGCTTCAACCCCCCCCCCACACACACA
The DNA here is from genome assembly GCF_034236695.1 of Oncorhynchus nerka. Classification (NCBI taxonomy): domain Eukaryota; kingdom Metazoa; phylum Chordata; class Actinopteri; order Salmoniformes; family Salmonidae; genus Oncorhynchus; species Oncorhynchus nerka. Next base: position 75,100,303 of record NC_088401.1, on the reverse strand, counting down.
CACACACACAACCTGAACACATGGCACATCATTATGACCACCATTAGCACTACAGCAACTAGTTAACAGCAAACATGAACAGGAGTGTCACGGTCAAACACTTCCCCCTCCCTCAGGTCTCCTCTCTTAGTTCCCCCTGAACCACAGGACCCCTCACACCTCCTTACACACACACACACACACACACAGAGGGTTGGGTAGGTTACTTTCTAAATATAATCTGTTAAAGTGTGACTGTCCTTGTCTATCAGTGTTTTGTTGCTTGTCATGATTTGTGTTTCTGTGGACCCCAGGAAGAGTCACTGCTGCTTCGGCAAAAGCAGCAAACAAATACCCACTGGGCATACCATGTTATTCAACTAAAAAGAAAACTACCAAAAGTTTATTGAATTCCCAATGTGGTATCACTATTATCTCAACCATCTAAAAACACAACCAACTGCCAATGGAAAATGAATGTGTAACGAATACCACTGAAGGTGGCTCCCCTTCCTGCCCGGGTGGCGCTCGGCGGTCGTCGTCGCCGGTCTACTATCTGCCACTGAAGGTGGCTCCCCTTCCTGCTCGGGTGGCGCTCTGCGGTCGTCGTCGCCGGTCTACTATCTGCCACTGAAGGTGGCTCCCCTTCCTGCTCGGGTGGCGCTCGGCGGTCGTCGTCGCCGGTCTACTAGATGCCACTGCTCCCTTTTTCCTTTTCCTTTGTTTTGGTCTAATTGTTTTCACCTGTTCCTTGTTGGTGTTTTGGGATGGGTGTTATTTAAGTTCGTTTCGCCCGCTATCGTCGGTTTTGGGTTTTCGCTGTCCGGGTTTGTGTAACTAGGTTTTGGGTGTTCTCTGTCAGGGTTTGTGTAACTAGGTTTTGGGTATTCTCTGTCAGGGTTTGTGTAACTAGGTTTTGGGTGTTCTCTGTCAGGGTTTGTGTAACTAGGTTTTGGGTTTTCTCTGTCAGGGTTTGTGTAACTAGGTTTTGGGTTTTCTCTGTCAGGGTTTGTGTAACTAGGTTTTGGGTGTTCTCTGTCAGGGTTTGTGTAACTAGGTTTTGGGTGTTCGCTGTCAGGGTTTGTGTAACTAGGTTTTGGGTTTTCTCTGTCAGGGTTTGTGTAACTAGGTTTTGGGTGTTCTCTGTCAGGGTTTGTGTAACTAGGTTTTGGGTGTTCTCTGTCAGGGTTTGTGTAACTAGGTTTTGGGTGTTCTCTGTCAGGGTTTGTGTAACTAGGTTTTGGGTGTTCTCTGTCAGGGTTTGTGTAACTAGGTTTTGGGTTTTCTCTGTCAGGGTTTGTGTAACTAGGTTTTGGGTGTTCTCTGTCAGGGTTTGTGTAACTAGGTTTTGGGTGTTCTCTGTCAGGGTTTGTGTAACTAGGTTTTGGGTGTTCTCTGTCAGGGTTTGTGTAACTAGGTTTTGGGTGTTCTCTGTCAGGGTTTGTGTAACTAGGTTTGGGTGTTCTCAGGGTTTGTGTAACTAGGTTTTGGGTGTTCTTTGTTTGTGTAACTAGGTTTTGGGTGTTCTCTGTCAGGGTTTGTGTAACTAGGTTTTGGGTGTTCTCTGTCAGGGTTTGTGTAACTAGGTTTTGGGTGTTCTCTGTCAGGGTTTGTGTAACTAGGTTTTGGGTGTTCGCTGTCAGGGTTTGTGTAACTAGGTTTTGGGTTTTCGCTGTCCGGGTTTGTGTAACTAGGTTTTGGGTTTTCGCTGTCCGGGTTTGTGTAACTAGGTTTTGGGTTTGTTTTGCACCTGTGTTTTAGGGATTCACCATGTTTGGACCTGTTACTTTGTTAACGACATTAAAGCATTTTTTCCCGTTTACTTTGTTCTCTGCGTTTGACTCCTCACCCATCACTCACCCACCGTTACAGAATGTCTGATATTTGGTTTTGCAGTCTCCTAAATGTGTTATCACTATTATCTCAACCATCTAAAAACCGAATGAATGTCTGATATTTGGTTTTGCAGTCTCCTAAATGTGTTATCACTGTACTTTCAACCATTTAAAAGCACACCCAAGTTCAAATGGGAATACAATGTCAGATATTGTGTTCATTTCTACAACTTAATAATGTGTTATCACTGTGCTAACATTAGGCTATTGACTATCTTACAAAAAAGTCATATTGAGTTGTGTTTGGTTGAAAACGCAACCAAATATCAATATTTGAAGGAGATGTACAGTGCCTTCAGAAAGTATTCATGCCCGTTGAGTTATTCCACATCTTGTTGTGTTACAGCCTGAATTCAAACTGGATTAAATATATTTTTCTCACCATTTACACACAATTCCCCACAATGACAAAGTGAAAACATGTTTTTAGATAATTATGAAAATGTATTGAAAATGAAATAGAGAAATAACACATTTTCATAAGTATTAACACCCCTGACTCATTTGTAGAAGCACCTTTGGCAGTGATTAGAGCTGTGGGTCTTTCTGGGTAAGTCTCTAAGAGCATTCCACACCTGGATTGTGCAATATTTGCCCATTATTCTTTTCAGATGTATTCAAAATCTATCAAATTGGCATTGATCATTGCTAGACCACAATTTTCAGGTTCTGCCATAGATTTTCAAGTAGATTTAAGTCAAAACTGTAACTCGCCCACTCAGGAACATTCACTGTCTTCTTGGCAAGCAGATCCTGTGTAGATTTGGCCTTGTGTTTAAGGTTACTGTCCTGCTAAAAGGTGAATCAATCTCCTAGTATCTGGTGGAAAGTAGACTGAACCAGGTTTTCATCTTGGATTTTGCCTGTGCTTAGTTCCATTCCGTTTATTTTACAATTACAAGCACACCCATAACATGATGCAGCAACCACTATGATTGAAAATATGGAGAGTGGTACTCAGTCATGTGTTGTATTAGATTTGCCCCAAACATAGCACTCAGGACAAACAATGAATTGATGATATATGATTGATAAAGTATGGTTACATTTCATTTGCTCTGTTGAATCTACCCTTTGAATGACTTCTCAACAATCCTTCTCACGATAGCACATTGGTAATAGTTAGTAATAAATACAAAAATTAGGCTTGGTTAAAATCCTGGATGGGAGACCAAAGCTAGGCTTGGTTAAAATCCTGGATAGGAGACCAAAGCTAGGCTTGGTTAAAATCCTGGATAGGAGACCAAAGCTAGGCCTGGTTAAAATCCTGGATAGGAGACCAAAGCTAGGCTTGGTTAAAATCCTGGATAGGAGACCAAAGCTAGGCTTGGTTAAAATCCTGGATAGGAGACCAAAGCTAGGCTTGGTTAAAATCCTGGATAGGAGACCAAAGCTAGGCTTGGTTAAAATCCTGGATGGGAGACCAAAGCTAGGCCTGGTTAAAATCCTGGATGGGAGACCAAAGCTAGGCTTGGTTAAAATCCTGGATGGGAGACCAAAGCTAGGCCTGGTTAAAATCCTGGATGGGAGACCAAAGCTAGGCTTGGTTAAAATCCTGGATGGGAGACCAAAGCTAGGCTTGGTTAAAATCCTGGATGGGAGACCAAAGCTAGGCTTGGTTAAAATCCTGGATGGGAGACCAAAGCTAGGCTTGGTTAAAATCCTGGATGGGGAGACCAAAGCTAGGCTTGGTTAAAATCCTGGATGGGAGACCAAAGCTAGGCTTGGTTAAAATCCTGGATGGGAGACCAAAGCTAGGCTTGGTTAAAATCCTGGATGGGAGACCAAAGCTAGGCTTGGTTAAAATCTTGGATGGGAGACCAAAGCTAGGCTTGGTTAAAATCCTGGATGGGAGACCAAAGCTAGGCTTGGTTAAAATCCTGGATGGGAGACCAAAGCTAGGCTTGGTTAAAATCCTGGATGGGAGACCAAAGCTAGGCCTGGTTAAAATCCTGGATAGGAGACCAAAGCTAGGCTTGGTTAAAATCCTGGATAGGAGACCAAAGCTAGGCCTGGTTAAAATCCTGGATAGGAGACCAAAGCTAGGCCTGGTTAAAATCCTGGATAGGAGACCAAAGCTAGGCTTGGTTAAAATCCTGGATAGGAGACCAAAGCTAGGCCTGGTTAAAATCCTGGATGGGAGACCAAAGCTAGGCTTGGTTAAAATCCTGGATGGGAGACCAAAGCTAGGCTTGGTTAAAATCCTGGATAGGAGACCAAAGCTAGGCTTGGTTAAAATCCTGGATAGGAGACCAAAGCTAGGCCTGGTTAAAATCCTGGATAGGAGACCAAAGCTAGGCTTGGTTAAAATCCTGGATAGGAGACCAAAGCTAGGCCTGGTTAAAATCCTGGATAGGAGACCAAAGCTAGGCTTGGTTAAAATCCTGGATAGGAGACCAAAGCTAGGCCTGGTTAAAATCCTGGATAGGAGACCAAAGCTAGGCCTGGTTAAAATCCTGGATGGGAGACCAAAGCTAGGCTTGGTTAAAATCCTGGATAGGAGACCAAAGCTAGGCCTGGTTAAAATCCTGGATAGGAGACCAAAGCTAGGCTTGGTTAAAATCCTGGATAGGAGACCAAAGCTAGGCTTGGTTAAAATCCTGGATAGGAGACCAAAGTTAGGCCTGGTTAAAATCCTGGATAGGAGACCAAAGCTAGGCTTGGTTAAAATCCTGGATAGGAGACCAAAGCTAGGCTTGGTTAAAATCCTGGATGGGAGACCAAAGAAAGGCCTGGTTAAAATCCTGGATAGGAGACCAAAGCTAGGCTTGGTTAAAATCCTGGATAGGAGACCAAAGCTAGGCCTGGTTAAAATCCTGGATAGGAGACCAAAGCTAGGCTTGGTTAAAATCCTGGACAGGAGACCAAAGCTAGGCCTGGTTAAAATCCTGGATAGGAGACCAAAGCTAGGCCTGGTTAAAATCCTGGATAGGAGACCAAAGCTAGGCCTGGTTAAAATCCTGGATAGGAGACCAAAGCTAGGCTTGGTTAAAATCCTGGATAGGAGACCAAAGCTAGGCTTGGTTAAAATCCTGGATGGGAGACCAAAGCTAGGCTTGGTTAAAATCCTGGATAGGAGACCAAAGCTAGGCCTGGTTAAAATCCTGGATAGGAGACCAAAGCTAGGCTTGGTTAAAATCCTGGATAGGAGACCAAAGCTAGGCTTGGTTAAAATCCTGGATGGGAGACCAAAGCTAGGCCTGGTTAAAATCCTGGATAGGAGACCAAAGCTAGGCTTGGTTAAAATCCTGGATAGGAGACCAAAGCTAGGCCTGGTTAAAATCCTGGATAGGAGACCAAAGCTAGGCTTGGTTAAAATCATGGATAGGAGACCAAAGCTAGGCCTGGTTAAAATCCTGGATAGGAGACCAAAGCTAGGCCTGGTTAAAATCCTGGATAGGAGACCAAAGCTAGGCCTGGTTAAAATCCTGGATAGGAGACCAAAGCTAGGCTTGGTTAAAATCCTGGATAGGAGACCAAAGCTAGCTTGGTTAAAATCCTGGATAGGAGACCAAAGCTAGGCTTGGTTAAAATCCTGGATAGGAGACCAAAGCTAGGCTTGGTTAAAATCCTGGATAGGAGACCAAAGCTAGGCTTGGTTAAAATCCTGGATGGGAGACCAAAGCTAGGCTTGGTTAAAATCCTGGATAGGAGACCAAAGCTAGGCTTGGTTAAAATCCTGGATAGGAGACCAAAGCTAGGCTTGGTTAAAATCCTGGATAGGAGACCAAAGCTAGGCTTGGTTAAAATCCTGATGGGAGACCAAAGCTAGGCTTGGTTAAAATCCTGGATAGGAGACCAAAGCTAGGCCTGGTTAAAATCCTGGATAGGAGACCAAAGCTAGGCCTGGTTAAAATCCTGGATAGGAGACCAAAGCTAGGCTTGGTTAAAATCCTGGATAGGAGACCAAAGCTAGGCTTGGTTAAAATCCTGGATGGGAGACCAAAGCGAGGCCTGGTTAAAATCCTGGATAGGAGACCAAAGCTAGGCTTGGTTAAAATCCTGGATAGGAGACCAAAGCTAGGCCTGGTTAAAATCCTGGATAGGAGACCAAAGCTAGGCTTGGTTAAAATCCTGGATAGGAGACCAAAGCTAGGCTTGGTTAAAATCCTGGATAGGAGACCAAAGCTAGGCCTGGTTAAAATCCTGGATAGGAGACCAAAGCTAGGCTTGGTTAAAATCCTGGATAGGAGACCAAAGCTAGGCTTGGTTAAACTCCTGGATAGGAGACCAAAGCTAGGCTTAGTTAAAATCCTGGATAGGAGACCAAAGGTAGCTTGGTTAAAATCCTGGATAGGAGACCAAAGCTAGGCTTGGTTAAAATCCTGGATAGGAGACCAAAGCTAGGCTTGGTTAAAATCCTGGATGGGAGACCAAAGCTAGGTCTGGTTAAAATCCAGTAGGAGACCAAAGCTAGGCTTGGTTAAAATCCTGGATAGGAGACCAAAGCTAGGCCTGGTTAAAATCCTGGATAGGAGACCAAATTAGGCTTGGTTAAAATCCTGGATAGGAGACCAAAGCTAGGCCTGGTTAAAATCCTGGATAGGAGACCAAAGCTAGCTTGGTTCAAATCCTGGATAGGAGACCAAAGCTAGGCTTTTTAAAATCCTGGATAGGAGACCAAAGCTAGGCTTGGTTAAAATCCTGGATAGGAGACCAAAGCTAGGCTTGGTTAAAATCCTGGATGGGAGACCAAAGCTAGGCCTGGTTAAAATCCTGGATGGGAGACCAAAGCTAGGCTTGGTTAAAATCCTGGATGGGAGACCAAAGCTAGGCCTGGTTAAAATCCTGGATGGGAGACCAAAGCTAGGCTTGGTTAAAATCCTGGATGGGAGACCAAAGCTAGAAGCTTGGTTAAAATCCTGGATGGGAGACCAAAGCTAGGCTTGCTTAAAATCCTGGATGGGAGACCAAAGCTAGGCTTGGTTAAAATCCTGGATGGGAGACCAAAGCTAGGCTTGGTTAAAATCCTGGATGGGAGACCAAAGCTAGGCTTGGTTAAAATCCTGGATGGGAGACCAAAGCTAGGCTTGGTTAAAATCCTGGATGGGAGACCAAAGCTAGGCTTGGTTAAAATCCTGGATGGGAGACCAAAGCTAGGCTTGGTTAAAATCCTGGATGGGAGACCAAAGCTAGGCTTGGTTAAAATCTTTGATGGGAGACCAAAGCTAGGCTTGGTTAAAATCCTGGATGGGAGACCAAAGCTAGGCCTGGTTAAAATCCTGGATAGGAGACCAAAGCTAGGCTTGGTTAAAATCCTGGATAGGAGACCAAAGCTAGGCCTGGTTAAAATCCTGGATAGGAGACCAAAGCTAGGCCTGGTTAAAATCCTGGATAGGAGACCAAAGCTAGGCCTGGTTAAAATCCTGGATAGGAGACCAAAGCTAGGCCTGGTTAAAATCCTCGATAGGAGACCAAAGCTAGGCCTGGTTAAAATCCTGGATAGGAGACCAAATCTAGGCTTGGTTAAAATCCTGGATAGGAGACCAAAGCTAGGCCTGGTTAAAATCCTGGATGGGAGACCAAAGCTAGGCTTGGTTAAAATCCTGGATGGGAGACCAAAGCTGGCTTGGTTAAAATCCTGGATAGAGACCAAAGCTAGGCTTGGTTAAAATCCTGGATAGGAGACCAAAGCTAGGCCTGGTTAAAATCCTGGATAGGAGACCAAAGCTAGGCTTGGTTAAAATCCTGGATAGGAGACCAAAGCTAGGCCTGGTTAAAATCCTGGATAGGAGACCAAAGCTAGGCTTGGTTAAAATCCTGGATAGGAGACCAAAGCTAGGCCTGGTTAAAATCCTGGATAGGAGACCAAAGCTAGGCCTGGTTAAAATCCTGGATGGGAGACCAAAGCTAGGCTTGGTTAAAATCCTGGATAGGAGACCAAAGCTAGGCCTGGTTAAAATCCTGGATAGGAGACCAAAGCTAGGCTTGGTTAAAATCCTGGATAGGAGACCAAAGCTAGGCTTGGTTAAAATCCTGGATGGGAGACCAAAGCTAGGCTTGGTTAAAATCCTGGATGGGAGACCAAAGCTAGGCTTGGTTAAAATCCTGGATAGGAGACCAAAGCTAGGCCTGGTTAAAATCCTGGATAGGAGATCAAAGCTAGGCTTGGTTAAAATCCTGGATAGGAGACCAAAGCTAGGCTTGGTTAAAATCCTGGATAGGAGACCAAAGCTAGGCTTGGTTAAAATCCTGGATAGGAGACCAAAGCTAGGCCTGGTTAAAATCCTGGATAGGAGACCAAAGCTAGGCCTGGTTAAAATCCTGGATAGGAGACCAAAGCTAGGCTTGGTTAAAATCCTGGATAGGAGACCAAAGCTAGGCTTGGTTAAAATCCTGGATAGGAGACCAAAGTTAGGCCTGGTTAAAATCCTGGATAGGAGACCAAAGCTAGGCTTGGTTAAAATCCTGATAGGAGACCAAAGCTAGGCTTGGTTAAAATCCTGGATGGGAGACCAAAGCTAGGCCTGGTTAAAATCCTGGATAGGAGACCAAAGCTAGGCTTGGTTAAAATCCTGGATAGGAGACCAAAGCTAGGCCTGGTTAAAAAATCCTGGATAGGAGACCAAAGCTAGGCTTGGTTAAAATCCTGGACAGGAGACCAAAGCTAGGCCTGGTTAAAATCCTGGATAGGAGACCAAAGCTAGGCCTGGTTAAAATCCTGGATAGGAGACCAAAGCTAGGCCTGGTTAAAATCCTGGATAGGAGACCAAAGCTAGGCTTGGTTAAAATCCTGGATGGAGACCAAAGCTAGGCTTGGTTAAAATCCTGGATGGGAGACCAAAGCTAGGCTTGGTTAAAATCCTGGATAGGAGACCAAAGCTAGGCCTGGTTAAAATCCTGGATAGGAGACCAAAGCTAGGCTTGGTTAAAATCCTGGATAGGAGACCAAAGCTAGGCTTGGTTAAAATCCTGGATGGGAGACCAAAGCTAGGCCTGGTTAAAATCCTGGATAGGAGACCAAAGCTAGGCTTGGTTAAAATCCTGGATAGGAGACCAAAGCTAGGCCTGGTTAAAATCCTGGATAGGAGACCAAAGCTAGGCTTGGTTAAAATCATGGATAGGAGACCAAAGCTAGGCCTGGTTAAAATCCTGGATAGGAGACCAAAGCTAGGCCTGGTTAAAATCCTGGATAGGAGACCAAAGCTAGGCCTGGTTAAAATCCTGGATAGGAGACCAAAGCTAGGCTTGGTTAAAATCCTGGATAGGAGACCAAAGCTAGGCTTGGTTAAAATCCTGGATGGGAGACCAAAGCTAGGCTTGGTTAAAATCCTGGATAGGAGACCAAAGCTAGGCCTGGTTAAAATCCTGGATAGGAGACCAAAGCTAGGCTTGGTTAAAATCCTGGATGGGAGACCAAAGCTAGGCTTGGTTAAAATCCTGGATAGGAGACCAAAGCTAGGCTTGGTTAAAATCCTGGATAGGAGACCAAAGCTAGGCTTGGTTAAAATCCTGGATAGGAGACCAAAGCTAGGCTTGGTTAAAATCCTGGATGGGAGACCAAAGCTAGGCTTGGTTAAAATCCTGGATAGGAGACCAAAGCTAGGCCTGGTTAAAATCCTGGATAGGAGACCAAAGCTAGGCCTGGTTAAAATCCTGGATAGGATACCAAAGCTAGGCCTGGTTAAAATCCTGGATAGGAGACCAAAGCTAGGCTTGGTTAAAATCCTGGATGGGAGACCAAAGCTAGGCTTGGTTAAAATCCTGGATAGGAGACCAAAGCTAGGCCTGGTTAAAATCCTGGATAGGAGACCAAAGCTAGGCCTGGTTAAAATCCTGGATAGGAGACCAAAGCTAGGCTTGGTTAAAATCCTGGATAGGAGACCAAAGCTAGGCTTGGTTAAAATCCTGGATGGGAGACCAAAGCGAGGCCTGGTTAAAATCCTGGATAGGAGACCAAAGCTAGGCTTGGTTAAAATCCTGGATAGGAGACCAAAGCTAGGCCTGGTTAAAATCCTGGATAGGAGACCAAAGCTAGGCCTGGTTAAAATCCTGGATAGGAGACCAAAGCTAGGCCTGGTTAAAATCCTGGATAGGAGACCAAAGCTAGGCTTGGTTAAAATCCTGGATAGGAGACCAAAGCTAGGCTTGGTTAAAATCCTGGATAGGAGACCAAAGCTAGGCTTGGTTAAAATCCTGGATAGGAGACCAAAGCTAGGCCTGGTTAAAATCCTGGATAGGAGACCAAAGCTAGGCTTGGTTAAAATCCTGGATAGGAGACCAAAGCTAGGCTTGGTTAAACTCCTGGATAGGAGACCAAAGCTAGGCTTGGTTAAAATCCTGGATAGGAGACCAAAGCTAGGCTTGGTTAAAATCCTGGATAGGAGACCAAAGCTAGGCTTGGTTAAAATCCTGGATAGGAGACCAAAGCTAGGCTTGGTTAAAATCCTGGATGGGAGACCAAAGCTAGGTCTGGTTAAAATCCTGGATAGGAGACCAAAGCTAGGCTTGGTTAAAATCCTGGATAGGAGACCAAAGCTAGGCCTGGTTAAAATCCTGGATAGGAGACCAAAGCTAGGCTTGGTTAAAATCCTGGATAGGAGACCAAAGCTAGGCCTGGTTAAAATCCTGGATAGGAGACCAAAGCTAGGCCTGGTTAAAATCCTGGATAGGAGACCAAAGCTAGGCCTGGTTAAAATCCTGGATAGGAGACCAAAGCTAGGCTTGGTTAAAATCCTGGATAGGAGACCAAAGCTAGGCTTGGTTAAAATCCTGGATGGGAGACCAAAGCTAGGCTTGGTTAAAATCCTGGATAGGAGACCAAAGCTAGGCCTGGTTAAAATCCTGGATAGGAGACCAAAGCTAGGCTTGGTTAAAATCCTGAATGGGAGACCAAAGCTAGGCCTGGTTAAAATCCTGGATAGGAGACCAAAGCTAGGCTTGGTTAAAATCCTGAATGGGAGACCAAAGCTAGGCCTGGTTAAAATCCTGGATAGGAGACCAAAGCTAGGCCTGGTTAAAATCCTGGATAGGAGACCAAAGCTAGGCCTGGTTAAAATCCTGGATAGGAGACCAAAGCTAGGCCTGGTTAAAATCCTGGATAGGAGACCAAAGCTAGGCTTGGTTAAAATCCTGGATAGGAGACCAAAGGGTAGCTGTAGATAATCCAGTAGGAGACCAAAGCTAGGCTTGGTTAAAATCCTGGATGGGAGACCAAAGGGTAGCTGTAGATAATCCAGTAGGAGACCAAAGGGTAGCTGTAGATAATCCAGTAGGAGACCAAAGGGTAGCTGTAGATAATCCAGTAGGAGACCAAAGGGTAGCTGTAGATAATCCAGTAGGAGACCAAAGGGTAGCTGTAGATAATCCAGTAGGAGACCAAAGGGTAGCTGTAGATAATCCAGTAGGAGACCAAAGGGTAGCTGTAGATAATCCAGTAGGAGACCAAAGGGTAGCTGTAGATAATCCAGTCGGAGACCAAAGGGTAGCTGTAGATAATCCAGTAGGAGGTGCTTATTACTTTGAAGATATGACGTTGTTTCAAAAGTACAAATTAAAAATATTTCATGATAACATAATCATGTGGTTGAAATTTACCATCAAAACAACAGTAGATGGTTTTTCAAATCCAATGTATTTTTCCACATAGATTCCATGTCACAATATGTTGACAAATTACATTGAAACAACGCTGATTTAACCAGTTTGGGTCTGACTGGTGCAATGGGTGGTTACCTGTCCAAAATTGTAATCAGTAACTTAACTTTTGGATTGCCCAAACGCAGTAATGTAATTGGTTTACTTACTTTCCATTACTTTTGGAGTACTTTCCATTACTTTTGGAGTACTTTCCATTACTTTTGGAGTACTTTCCATTTAAGAAGAATTAGAAGAAGATAAAAAGGATAAATAAAACACATTTGCTGTGTCTTCATGGTGGTCTTCATAGTGGTGTCACCATAGTGGTCTCTGATTGGTGGTCACCATAGTGGTCTCTGATTGGTGGTCATCATAGTGGTCTCTGACTGGTGGTCATCATAGTGGTCTCTGACTGGTGGTCATCATAGTGGTCTCTGACTGGTGGTCATCATAGTGGTCTCTGACTGGTGGTCATCATAGTGGTGTCACCATAGTGGTCTCTGACTGGTGGTCATCATAGTGGTGTCACCATAGTGGTCTCTGACTGGTGGTCATCATAGTGGTCTCTGACTGGTGGTCATCATAGTGGTCTCTGACTGGTGGTCATCATAGTGGTCTCTGACTGGTGGTCATCATAGTGGTGTCACCATAGTGGTCTCTGACTGGTGGTCATCATAGTGGTGTCACCATAGTGGTCTCTGACTGGTGGTCATCATAGTGGTGTCACCATAGTGGTCTCTGACTGGTGGTCATCATTAGTGTCTCTGACTGGTGGTCATCATAGTGGTGTCACCATAGTGGTCTCTGATTGGTGGTCATCATTTGGTGTGTCTTCATAGTGGTGTCACCATAGTGGTCTCTGACTGGTGGTCATCATTGGTGTCACCTGTGTCTTCATGGTGGTCATCATAGTGGTGTCACCATAGTGGTCTCTGACTGGTGGTCATCATTTGGTGTGTCTTCATAGTGGTCTCTGATTGGTGGTCATCATTTGGTGTGTCTTCATAGTGGTGTCACCATAGTGGTCTCTGACTGGTGGTCATCATTTGGTGTGTCTTCATAGTGGTCTCTGATTGGTGGTCATCATTTGGTGTGTCTTCATAGTGGTCTCTGATTGGTGGTCATCATTTGGTGTGTCTTCATAGTGGTGTCTGATTGGTGGTCATCATTTGGTTTGTCTTCATAGTGGTCTCTGACTTGTGGTCAGACTTACTCGGGTGGAACAAACTTAAACTTGCGCCTTTTTGCAATGCTGAATCGAATGTCATTGAGAAAACAGAAACATCATTTCTGAATTTAAAAGTAATCCAAGAAGTAATCATCTAGTTATTCAAACGTATCTGTAAGTACATTACAATATTTTAGCTGGCAACGTTACTGATTACAGTTCAAGTTTTTTTGTAATCAGATTACATGTAATCAGTTACTCCCCAACCCTACACAAACACCTCCTTCTCTCCTCTCTCTTTCTTACCCTACACAAACACCTCCTTCTCTCCTCCTCTCTCCTTCTTACCTAACATGCCCAACCCTACACAAACACCTCCTTCTCTCCTCTCTCTTTCTTACCCTACACAAACACCTCCTTCTCTCCTCCTCTCTCTTTCTTACCTAACATGCCCAGCCCTACACAAACACCTCCTCCTCTCCTCTCTTTCTTACCTAACATGCCCAACCCTACACAAACACCTCCTTCTCCTCTCTCTTTCTTACCTAACATGCCCAACCCTACACAAACACCTCCTTCTCTCCTCTCTCTTTCTTACCTAACATGCCCAACCCTACACAAACACCTCCTTCTCTCTCCTCTTTCTTACCTAACATGCCCAGCCCTAGGCTCCTCTCCTCTCTCTTTCTTACCTAACATGCCCAGCCCTAGGCTCCTCTCCTCTCTCTTTCTTACCTAACATGCCCAGCCCTAGGCTCCTCTCCTCTCTCTTTCTTACCTAACATGCCCAGCCCTAGGCTCCTCTCCTCTCTCTTTCTTACCTAACATGCCCAGCCCTAGGCTCCTCTCCTCTATCTTTCTTACCTAACATACCCAGCCCTAGGCTCCTCTCCTCTCTCTTTCTTACCTAACATGCCCAGCCCTAGGCTCCTCTCCTCTCTCTTTCTTACCTAACATGCCCAGCCCTAGGCTCCTCTCCTCTCTCTGTCTTACCTAACATGCCCAGCCCTAGGCTCCTCTCCTCTCTCTTTCTTACCTAACATGCCCAGCCCTAGGCTCCTCTCCTCTCTCTTTCTTACCTAACATGCCCAGCCCAGCCCTAGGCTCCTCTCTCTCTCTTTCTTACCTAACATGCCCAGCCCTAGGCTCCTCTCCTCTCTCTTTCTTACCTAACATGCCCAGCCCTAGGCTCCTCTCCTCTCTCTTTCTTACCTAACATGCCCAGCCCTAGGCTCCTCTCCTCTATCTTTCTTACCTAACATACCCAGCCCTAGGCTCCTCTCCTCTCTCTTTCTTACCTAACATGCCCAGCACTAGGCTCCTCTCCTCTCTCTTTCTTACCTAACATGCCCAACCCTACACAAACACCTCCTTCTCTCCTCTCTCTTTCTTACCTAACATGCCCAGCCCTAGGCTCCTCTCCTCTCTCTTTCTTACCTAACATGCCCAGCCCTAGGCTCCTCTCCTCTCTCTTTCTTACCTAACATGCCCAGCCCTAGGCTCCTCTCTCTCTCTTTCTTACCTAACATGCCCAGCCCTAGGCTCCTCTCCTCTCTCTTTCTTACCTAACATGCCCAGCCCTAGGCTCCTCTCCTCTATCTTTCTTACCTAACATACCCAGCCCTAGGCTCCTCTCCTCTCTCTTTCTTACCTAACATGCCCAGCCCTAGGCTCCTCTCCTCTCTCTTTCTTACCTAACATGCCCAGCCCTAGGCTCCTCTCCTCTCTCTTTCTTACCTAACATGCCCAGCCCTAGGCTTCTCTCCTCTATCTTTCTTACCTAACATGCCCAGCCCTAGGCACCTCTCCTCTCTCTTTCTTACCTAACATGCCCAGCCCTAGGCTCCCTCTCCTCTCTCTTTCTTACCTAACATGCCCAGCCCTAGGCTCCTCTCCTCTCTTTCTTACCTAACATGCCCAGCCCTAGGCTCCTCTCCTCTCTCTTTCTTACCTAACATGCCCAGCCCTAGGCTCCTCTCTATCTTTCTTACCTAACATGCCCAGCCCTAGGCACCTCTCCTCTCTCTTTCTTACCTAACATGCCCAGCCCTAGGCTCCTCTCCTTTCTCAGCATGTAGTAGTAACTATAGAGAGGAGAGTTTATCAGAGGCACTAGAGTCAGTCTGAGCTCTAATGAACAACTTTATATTCTCTCTCTCACTCTCTCTCTAAAATCCATCTCCACACAAACCAGACACCCTAGGGCTAGTAGTCAGGGCCTGGACAAGCTCTCTCTCTTTCAATTCAATTACATTCAAAGGGGCTTTATTGGCATGGGAAGCCTATGTTTACATTGCCCATGCAAGTTCTCTATCTCTCTCTGTCTCTCCTACTCTTGTACATATGTGGTACTAGTGATCCAGTCACACATCAGGTGTTTGTGTGTCTATGTCTCCCTCTCGGTCTCTCTCTCTGTCTCCCTCTCTGTCTCCCTCTCTGTCTCCCTCTCGGTCTCCCTCTCTGTCTCCCTCTCTGTCTCTCTCTTTGTCTCCCCCTCGGTCTCTCTCTGTGTCTCTCTCTTTGTCTCCCTCTCGGTCTCTCTCTGTGTTTCTCCTCCTTATCTCCTCTCTGTCTCCCTCTCTGTCTCTCTCTTTGTCTCCCTCTCTGTCTCCTCTCTGTCTCCCTCTCTGTCTCCCTCTCTGTCTCCCTCTTTGTCTCTCTCTGTGTCTCTCTCTTTGTCTCCCTTTCGGTCTCTCTCTGTGTTTCTCCCTCCTTATCTCCCTCTCTGTCTCCCTCTCTGTCTCCTCTCTGTCTCCCTCTCTGTCTCTCTCTTTGTCTCCCTCTCTGTCTCCCTCTCTGTCTCTCTATCTGTCTCCCTCTCTGTCTCCCTCTCTGTCTCCCTCTCTGTCTCTCTGTCTCTCTGTCTCCCTCTCTGTCTCTCTCTTTGTCTCCCTCTCGGTCTCCCTCTCTGTCTCTCTCTCTGTCTCCCTCCCTGTCTCTCTCTCGGTCTCTCTCTGTGTTTCTCCCTCTCGGTCTCCCTCTCTGTTTCTCCCTCGCTTCCCCTTCCCCTCTCTCTCCACCCATCCTTCCTGTCATCCTCTATGTGGCCTTCTGCAGCTTGTTTAATTACTGTCTGGTAGAGGAGAGGCGAAGGCCTAGCTGGTCTGGTCTGTTCTGCTGTTAGAACCACACGTTGATAGATGTGGCATTTACAATCTCTCTCATTAATCAGAGAGCTGCCAGAACAGTCAACAGGGTTAGCTGCACAGTAAACATACATTAACTATGAACGCATGCACACTATGAACGCATGCACACACACACACTCACACACACACACACACACACACACAACACACACACACACACACGCACACGCACACAGGTTCTGCAACACTAAACACATTTTGTCATATAATATTTACACCACAGAACACTGTCTTTCTGAGGAAAGACATTTCCTCTGCCTGTCCATATGTGTATCTGTGTGTCTGTGTGTCTGTCTGTGTGTCTGTCTGTCTGTGTCTGTCTGTCTGTCTGTCTGTCTGTCTGTCTGTCTGTCTGTCTGTCTGTCTGTCTGTCTGTCTGTGCGTGCGTGCGTGCGTGCGTGCGTGCGTGCGTGCGTGCGTGCGTGCGTGTGTGCTTGTGTGTGTAGCCACCTGAGGGAGAGTAGAACACTGTGGTATGGGCATGTAGAGGCTGAGCACAGCTGGATGGGGGGGGGGGGGCTTTGACAACTGTGCTCCTGTGGGAACTGTGAATTGAATATGGGTTACTGGGAGACTGGCAGGAACCTCCACACTAATATAGACTACGATGGAGAACTAAAGGGGCGGCAGGGTAGCCTAGTGGTTAGAGCGTTGGACTAATAACCGGAAGGTTGCAAGTTCATATCCCCGAGCTGACAAGGTACAAATCTAGGCCGTCATTGAAAATAAGAATTTGTTCTTAACTGACTTGCCTAATTAAATAAAGGTAAAATACATTTTTAAAAGACCTGGACTGGCAGGAACCTCCCCACTAATATAGACTACTATGGAGAACTATAGAAGTGGACTGGCAGGAACCTCCCCACTAATATAGACTACTATGGATAACTATAGAAGTGGACTGGCAGGAACCTCCCCACTAATATAGACTACTATGGAGAACTATAGAAGTGGACTGGCAGGAACATCCCCACTAATATAGACTACTATGGAGAACTATAGAAGTGGACTGGCAGGAACCTCCACACTAATATAGACTACTATGGAGAACTATAGAAGTGGACTGGCAGGAACCTCCACACTAATATAGACTCCTATGGAGAACTATAGAAGTGGACTGGCAGGAACCTCCACACTAATATAGACTACTATGGAGAACTATAGAAGTGGACTGGCAGGAACCTCCCCACTAATATAGACTACTATGGAGAACTATAGAAGTGGACTGGCAGGAACCTCCACACTAATATAGACTACTATGGAGAACTATAGAAGTGGACTGGCAGGAACCTCCCCACTAATATAGACTACTATGGAGAACTATAAAGAACAGCAAGAAAGAGGAAGGATGAGAGGAAATTAAAAGAGTGAGAGGAAGAGGAGCTGGAGTAGAGGGGTAGGAGGAAGGGAGAGGAGCTAAAGGAGGAATGGAGAGGAGAAGGGTAGAGAGTTAGGAGGAAGGGAGAGGAGAGGGAGGAGAAGGGTAGAGAGTTAGGAGGAAGGGAGAGGGGCTAAATGAGAAGGGTAGAGAGTTAGGAGGAGGGGAGAGGAGCTAAAGGAGAAGGGTAGAGAGTTAGGAGGAAGGGAGAGGAGCTAAATGAGAAGGGTAGAGAGTTAGGGTAGAGAGTTAGGAGGAGGGGAGAGGAGCTAAATGAGAAGGGTAGAGAGTTAGGAGGAAGGGAGAGGAGCTAAAGGAGAAGGGTAGAGAGTTAGGAGGAAGGGAGAGGAGCTAACGGAGAAGGGTAGAGAGTTAGGAGGAAGGGAGAGGAGCTAAATGAGAAGGGTAGAGAGTTAGGAGGAAGGGAGAGGAGCTAAAGGAGAAGGGTAGAGTGTTAGGAGGAAGGGAGAGGAGCTAAATGAGAAGGGTAGAGAGTTAGGAGGAAGGGAGAGGATCTAAAGGAGAAGGGTAGAGAGTTAGGAGGAAGGGAGAGGAGCTAAATGAGAAGGGTAGAGAGTTAGGAGGAAGGGAGAGGAGCTAAATGAGAAGGGTAGAGAGTTAGGAGGAAGGGAGAGGAGCTAAAGGAGAAGGGTAGCGAGTTAGGAGGAAGGGAGAGGAGCTAAATGAGAAGGGTAGAGAGTTAGGAGGAGGGGAGAGGAGCTAAAGGAGAAGGGTAGAGAGTTAGGAGGAAGGGAGAGTAGCTAAAGGAGAAGGGTAGAGAGTTAGGAGGAAGGGAGAGTAGCTAAAGGAGAAGGGTAGAGAGTTAGGAGGAAGGGAGAGGAGCTAAAGGAGAAGGGTAGAGAGTTAGGAGGAAGGGAGAGTAGCTAAAGGAGAAGGGTAGAGAGTTAGGAGGAGGGGAGAGGAGCTAAAGGAGAAGGGTAGAGAGTTAGGAGGAGGGGAGAGGAGCTAAAGGAGAAGGGTAGAGAGTTAGTAGGAAGGGAGAGGAGCTAAAGGAGAAGGGTAGAGAGTTAGGAGGAGGGGAGAGGAGCTAAAGGAGAAGGGTAGAGAGTTAGGAGGAAGGGAGAGTAGCTAAAGGAGAAGGGTAGAGAGTTAGGAGGAAGGGAGAGGAAAGAGAGGAAGAGGAGTGAGAGAAGATGTGGAGAACATCAGAGGACGAGAAGAGGTGTGGGAAAGAATAGATGGAAGACGGAGTGAAGGAGTGATTCGATCCTCACCAGGCCAGTCGATGGGTTATATGACTACTGATAACCAGCACCCATTCAGCCAATGTTTAGCTGAAAGGGACTCACACCCAACAGTCTCACGCCTACCCACTGATACAAGCATAGGCAGATCAATATTGTGCAACTGGGAGAACAAGGAAAATCAGTTATAGTCATGTGAACAGTGTACTGTGGTGGAGTAGCTTTGACAGACCTAGAAAGTTCATGACAACAAGAAATAGAGAGCAGTGTGGTATTTTCTGTTGGCCTAAAAATAACATCATTATATCTTCAGTGAGCCTGGCACCAACTATCATACCCCGGTTAAAAGCACTTAAATACTGGTCTTGCCCATTCATTCTCTGAATGGCACACACACACAATCCATGTCTCAATTGTCTCAAGGCTTAAAAACCCTTATTTAATCATCTACACTGATTGAAGTGGATTTAACAAGTGACATCAATAAGGGTTTATAGCTTTCACCAGGATTCACCTGGTCAGTCTATGTCATGGAAAGTGTAAATTGGCGTCCGATTGTACCATGCTGTGGTCTCTGTGTGCATGACTGAAAAGTTTTGATTTATTCTCTCCCTCTCCCTCTCCCTCTCTTCGTGGTGTGACAGTGCATATGGTGCAGCAACACTGTTGGGCTCCAGAGGTCACACTACCCACGATGCATCTGTAGAAGGAGAGATGTGATAGGCTGAGAGGGAGGAGGTATCGACCAGTCAAATCACCCAGTGGTCCATAGTATTGCTGTCTCCCTTCTCCCTCCCACACTGTCTTTCTCTCTCTCAACTCTCCCTCTTGTTGCGTATAAGACAAGGAAAACAAAGCTTAGTGCAGATCGATTCCATCTATCTATCCCTCTTCTCTTCTGTCGTCTCTCTCTCCCTCCCTTCCTCCCTCCATCTCTCATTGTCTGAGCTAGGGAAACAGAGCTTAGTGCAGATCAATGGTATAGACTCAGAGCTCCCTTTCTGTCTCTTCCCAGTCTCTGTCTCTTCGCAAAAATCTAATCAAATCAAATCAAGAGACTCCGTCTCTTCCCAGTCTCTGTCTCTTTCCAGTCTCTGTCTCTTCCCAGTCTCCGTCTCTTCCCAGTCTCTGTCTCTTCCCAGCTGTCTCTTCCCAGTCTCTGTCTCTTCCCAGTCTGTCTCTTCCCAGTCTCCGTCTCTTCCCAGTCCCTGTCTCTTCCCAGTCTCCGTCTCTTCCCAGCTGTCTCTTCCCAGTCTCTGTCTCTTCCCAGTCTCTGTCTCTTCCCAGCTGTCTCTTCCCAGTTTCTGTCTCTTCCCAGCTGTCTCTTCCCAGTCTCTGTCTCTTCCCAGTCTCTGTCTCTTCCCAGTCTCTGTCTCTTCCCAGTCTGTCTCTTCCCAGTCTCCGTCTCTTCCCAGTCTCCGTCTCTTCCCAGTCTCCGTCTCTTCCCAGTCTCCGTCTCTTCCCAGTCTCCGTCTCTTCCCAGTCTCCGTCTCTTCCCAGTCTCCGTCTCTTCCCAGCTGTCTCTTCCCAGTCTCCGTCTCTTCCCAGTCTGTCTCTTCCCAGTCTCTGTCTCTTCCCAGCTGTCTCTTCCCAGTCTCCGTCTCTTCCCAGTCTCCGTCTCTTCCCAGCTGTCTCTTCCCAGTCTCCGTCTCTTCCCAGTCTCTGTCTCTTCCCAGTCTCTGTCTCTTCCCAGTCTCCGTCTCTCCCAGTCTCCGTCTCTTCCCAGTCTCTTGTCTTTCTCCCACTCTGCCTCCCTATCTCCCTCCCTCTCTGCTTTCTCTGTCTGAGTTTAGAAATGACCAATGGCCTAGACTCAGATGATCATAGACTCAGATGGTCTGAGTAGACTCAGATGGTCATAGAGTCAGATGGCCTAGACTCAGATGGTCATAGACTCAGATGGTCTGAGTAGACTCAGATGGTCATAGACTCAGATGGTCTGAGTAGACTCAGATGGTCTGAGTAGACTCAGATGGTCATAGACTCAGATGGTCGTAGACTCAGATGGTCATAGACTCAGATGGTCTGAGTAGACTCAGATGGTCATAGACTCAGATGGTCGTAGACTCAGATGGTGTAGACTCAGATAGTCATAGACAGGGCACCAAGGAAAATATTCAGAATACAAAGTTATAATTTCCTAATATAACCTTTCAGATATTTTATATCTGATCAATGAGTCTTCAAATTAATTAATGATTTACTTTACCTCCCATTAGTCTCATTCCAAACATGGTAAATTGTTGGTTATCTGCACGAACCCAGTCTTCACTATGAGTCATCCATACATCAATTGTCTTAAATCAGTGATTTACTAACTAAGTAATTCACAGAAATGCATAAACAAACAGTAGATAGTTACAAGGAAATGATAACGGAGTTTCCCTAGTGGGATAAACCGGTATCGAGGCTTGGTGGACAAAAAGGGAAGTGGGGGTCAACTGAGATGTGTCACGATGGTCCTAGTGAGGAGACCAAAGCGCAGCGTGGTGTGAATACATACTTTTAATGAAAGACAAAAAAACATGAAGTACACTAAACAAACAAACAAAATAACAAAACGAAAGTGACCGCTATCGAAACTGATTGCTAACATGCAACATCACATAGACAACAACCCACCACCCACAATACAAAACAGGCTACCTAAATATGGTTCCCGATCAGAGACAACGACAAACACCTGCCACTGATTGAAACCATATCAGGCCAAAACACATAGAAAAAGACAAAACTAGACATACAACATAGAATGCCCACTCATATCACACCCTGACCAAACAAAACATAGAAACAAACAACGCAAATCATGGTCAGAGACACTACAAAGTTGATAATTATAACAATTGAAATGCTAATCCTTTGCACATGACAGGTCACTCATTTGGGAACAATTGCAATCAATATACACTGCTCAAAAAAATTAACACTAAAATAACACATCCTAAATCTGAATTAATGAAATATTCTCATTAAATACTTGTTTCTTTACATAGTTGAATGTGCTGACAACAAAATCACACAAGAATTATCAATGGAAATCAAATGTATCAATCCATGGAGGTCTGGATTTGGAGTCACACTCAAAATTAAAGTGGAAAACCACACTACAGGCTGATCCAACTTTGATGTAATGTCCTTAAAACAAGTCAAAATGAGGCTCAGTAGTGTGTGTGGCCTCCACGTGCCTGTATGACCTCCCTACAATGCCTGGGCATGCTCCTGATGAGGTGGCAGATGGTCTCCTGAGGGATCTCCTCCCAGACCTGGACTAAAGCATCCGCCAACTCCTGGACAGTCTGTGGTGCAACGTGGTTGGTGGATGGAGTGAGACATGATGTCCCAGATGTGCTCAATTGGATTCAGGTCTGGGGAACGGGCGGGCCAGTCAATAGCATCAATGTCTTCCTCTTGCAGGAACTGCTGACACACTCCAGCCACATGAGGTCTAGCATTGTCTTACATTAGGAGGAACCCAGGGCCAACCGCACCAGAATATGGTCTCACAAAGGGTCTGAGGATCTCATCTCGGTACCTAATGGCAGTCAGGCTACCTCTGGAGAGCACATGGAGGGCTGTGCGGCCCCCCAAAGAAATTCCACCCCACACCATGACTGACCCACCGCCAAACCGGTCATGCTGGAGGATGTTGCAGGCAGCAGAACGTTCTCCACTGCGTCTCCAGTCTGTCACCTGTGCTCAGTGTGAACCTGCTTTCATCTGTGAAGAGCACAGGGCGCCAGTGGCGAATTTTCCAATCTTGGTGTTCTCTGGCAAATGCCAAACATCCTGCACAGTGTTGGGCTGTAAGCACAACCCCCACCTGTGGACGTAGGGCCCTCATACCACCCTCATGGAGTCTGTTTCTGACCGTTTGAGCAGACACATGCACATTTGTGGCCTGCTGGAGGTCATTTTGCAGGGCTCTGGCAGTGCTCCTCCTGCTCCTCCTTGCACAAAGGCGGAGGTAGCGGTCCTGCTGCTGGGTTGTTGCCCTCCTATGGCCTCCTCCATGTCTCCTGATGTACTGGCCTGTCTCCTGGTAGCGCCTCCATCCTCTGTACACTACGCTGACAGACACAGCAAACCTTCTTGCCACAGCTCGCATTGATGTGCCATCCTGGATGAGCTGCATTACCTGAGCCACTTGTGTGGGTTGTAGACTCCGTCTCATGCTACCACTAGAGTGAAAGCACCGCCAGCATTCAAAAGTGACCAAAACATCAGCCAAGAAGCATAGGAACTGAGAAGTGGTCTGTGGTTATCACCTGCAGAACCACTCCTTTATTGGGAGTGTCTTGCTAATTGCCTATAATTTCCACCTGTTGTCTATTCCATTTGCACAACAGCATGTGAAATGTATTGTCAATCAGTTTTGCTTCCTAAGT
The DNA here is from genome assembly GCF_034236695.1 of Oncorhynchus nerka. Lineage (NCBI taxonomy): Eukaryota > Metazoa > Chordata > Actinopteri > Salmoniformes > Salmonidae > Oncorhynchus > Oncorhynchus nerka. The sequence goes on along the minus strand of NC_088401.1, from coordinate 75,077,562 downwards.
GGACAGTTTGATTTCACAGAAGTGTGATTGACTTGGAGTTACATTGTGTTGTTTAAGTGTTCGCTTTATTTTTTTGAGCAGTGTATATATTTACGCTCAGGGTGCCGTCGGGATCTCTGCTGAAAAGTTAGTTTCTTTTGGAGAGTTTCCATCCTCTCTCTCTCTCTGATTGTGGTTAAAGGGGATAGTTCAGAGCGACATTCATTCATGTTTTTGTGGAATGGATGTTTCGGCGGTTGTCGTTCTTCACGTTCAATGATACCGAATTCCTAGCTGCAGACTAGTAATTAATATCAAATACTTGTTCTTATTCTGTCGGTATCGATAGTCTAAGAGTTTAACCACGTGGTATGGTTAAAAGATTCAGCAATGGTCTGCAACCTTTGTCCTCTCGTAATGGAGAAAAACATGGTCTGCTTGAGGAATTCTCAAGATTGGGATTTTATTCGGAATTGCAGAAAAGGGCCTGTCCCAGGATGCCTGACCCTAACTGGGCTCATGAGCGGTCCTCTGATTTAGTTCAACTCAAAAGGGAATTGGAGTTTCCTTCATTAAACAGTCCAAAATCACATTACACAATTTTACAAACAGTATTATCCTCACTCATTCATCTAATACAACAATTAAATGTAAACCTCATATCTGAGGCTATTATAGAAATAGCGTTATGGTCATGTGGCCGCACCGTCTCCCATGAGCTTCACCAAAATGTAACAAAAACGGACCAGTTCGTAGCTGGATTCACCAATCTTTTAAACCTTCTCCGAAATGTGGTTCGGACCTCAAGTTCTGTGAGGTTGAAGAAATTCCTTTGTTCCCTATGAAACTTCACTCTGTCTCTATACTGTGTGGCCATGAGGCAGGGTCTTCCCTAGGAATTTACGACCTCTCTGACCCCATCAGCCTGGTTGTAGGGGCAGAGAGAGGGGATGGTGCCTCGCTGTACCCAAAGAGGGCAACGTCATGACAATGGTCATAGACTCAGATGGTCTGAGTAGACTCAGATGGTCATAGACTCAGATGGTCATAGACTCAGATGGTCATAGACTCAGATGGTCTGAGTAGACTCAGATGGTCATAGACTCAGATGGTCATAGACTCAGATGGTCATAGACTCAGATGGTCTGAGTAGACTCAGATGGTCATAGACTCAGATGGTCATAGACTCAGATGGTCATAGACTCAGATGGTCTGAGTAGACTCAGATGGTCATAGACTCAGATGGTCATAGACTCAGATGGTCTGAGTAGACTCAGATGGTCATAGACTCAGATGGTCTGAGTAGACTCAGATGGTCATAGACTCAGATGGTCATAGACTCAGATGACAAGGAGTACAGGAGGGGGCTGAGCACACACTCTTGTGGGGCCTCAATGTTGAGGATCAGCTTAGTGGAGATGTTGATTCCTACCTTCACCACCTGGGGGCGGCCCATCAGAAAGTCCAGGACCCAATTGCACAGGGCGGGGTTGAGACCCAGGGCCTCAAGATTAATGATGAGCTTGGAGGGTACTATGGTGTTGAATGCTGAGCTGCAATCATTCCTTACATAGGTATTTCTCCTGTGCAGGTGGGATAGGGCAGTGTGCAGTGTGATAGCAATTGCATCGTCTGTGGACCTGTTGGGGCGGTACCCAAGTTGATGCGGGTCTAGGGTGGCAAGTAAGGTGGAGGTGATATGGTCCTTGACTAGTCTCTCAAAGCACTTCATGATGACAGAAGTGAGTGCTACGGGGCGATAGTCATTTAGTTCAGTTACCTTTGTCTTCTTGGGTACAGGAACAATGGTGGACATCTTGAAGCATGTGGGGACACGGTTTTAATAGCCACGGTTGGTACAACCTCTCATATGCACTTCCATATAAACTCACTCACCGAGTCAGTGTATAAATTGTTATTATTCTCTGAGGCTACCGGGAACATAAAGCGAGGATTCCGATTGGTCAGAGCAGCGTTGAATTGTCCTTGTCACCAGTACATCCTGTTTGAGTTTCTATAGGAGCAAAATGGAGTCATGGTCAGATTTGCCGACGGGAGGGCGGGGGCATTGTATGCATCGCGGATGTTAGAGTAGCAGTGATCCAGAGTTTTGCCAGCGCGAGTATTATAATCAATATGCTGATAGAATTTAGGTTGTCTTGTTCTCAGATTTGCTTTGTTAAAATCCCCAGCTACAATAAATGCAGCCTCAGGATATAAGGTTTCCAGTTTACATAAAGTATGAGAACGTATGAGACCGTATGAGAACGTATGAGACCGTATGAGACCGTATGATACTGTATGAGACCATACGAGACCTAATGGGACCTAATGAGACCTAATGAAGACAATTGAGAGTGTGAATGAGTGAGAGTGGGTATGATGGTGTTTGTATGTGAGGTGAAAGTGGAGTTAAGAGAGAAGGTAGGAGCTAAGACACTTCTGTATATCTAGATCAAACCAAGGGCATATATACAGTCAAGCTACCAAATATACTACATAATACCTCCCTATGCATGTTCGGTATATGGGGAGTAACCTTAGCCATCCATGGAGGCCCAGTCCAGACACCCACCTTGCCTGTTGTACTCATCTGCCTTGTGGTGCACCAGATCAGCTACAGTGCAGCCCCCGTAGACCAGCCTTTGGTCGTGGTGGTCGAAGGCCTTGAGCGTCTCACTGGAGCTGTAGGACTTCTGAGTGGTCACGCGGCACTCCTCCGTGTCCAGGGAAGAGGTGGTGTATTGGGGGTCTTTACCATAACGAGCCCTGGTCAGAGAGCGCTGCTGGTGCTGCTGCCCCCGACGGTCCTTTAGATCCATGCCGGGAGAGGGGGAGGAAGGGGGGTAGAGAGACGGGGACAAGGAAGGTTTGGAGGCCTCCTAGAAGGGTGTGACAGTCAGACTCGTCTTCAGTCACCTAGAGGAAATGAGAGAGAGGGGGAGAAACATGCCAGAATTAATGAAAAAGAGAGGCCATTTATATGAGTCATCTAAGTAAAATACATTTTGCAAGGTAGAAAGCAGATATTTGGGGAGGAAGAGAAAGTATTTTCAGGAAATGGGTCTATTAAAGGTTATTTTAAAACAATAGAGAATGAACACAGAGAACGATGATGTTCTGCTGATGACAGAAAGAACTGTCAGTCCTCTCAGCCCTACTGGCCCTAGTCAATAGTAGTGCACTACAAAGAGAGAGACAGAGAGATAGAGGAGAGATGGTGAGATGGAGAGAGAGAGAGAGAGAGGGGAGAGATGGTGAGATGGAGAGAGAGAGAGAGAGGGGAGAGAGACGGAGAGAGGGAAGAGAGATAGAGAGGAGAGAGAGAGAGAGAGAGAGAGAGAGATAGAGAGAGATGGAGGAGAGATGGAGAGAGAGGAGAGATAGAGAGGAGGGATGTAAATAAAACCCATATTTATGTTTATTTATTTTCCCTATTTGCACATCATTACAACAACGTATATAGAAATAATATGGCATTTGAAATGTCTTAATTCTTTTGGATCTTTTGTGAGTTCCCCATTTTTTTCTTCTGTTGTTTATGTTCACCTTTGTTTATTATCTACTTCACAGCCGGTGTAGAGAGCAACTTGAAGGACATATCATGAGAGGAGAAATTACTTGAGGGCCTCGCCAGTCTCTCCCTCATTATCACAGGCACAACCAATCCTAATCCCCCAGAGGCTACACAGGAGAATCTCTGTCTCTCTCTCTCTCTCTCTCTCTCTCTCTCTCTCTCTCTCCCTCTCTCTCTCATGCACACACACACACACACACACACACACACACACACACACACACACACACACACACATGGAGGAAAATGTCAAAACAGCAAGATAAAATGTGTAAAATACTATCTCGAGCAAGCAACAGCTGAACCAGACAACACCTAATCTCTGTCTCTCTCTCTCTCTCTCTCTCTCACACACACACACACACACACACACACACACACACACACACACACACACACACAACACACACACAAACACAGTAAAGCTTGAAGTAGTGATTCCCAGTAAAAAGCACTACATTGCCTGTCAAAGGGTTATTCCCCCTCTTTAATCAACAGCATTACATGTTTTACATTAAATACAGTCTGATCACATCCTGGTGATGTAGATGAAATATGATCCTGTGTGATTCTGACACCAATACAGTCTGATCACATCCTGGTGATGTAGATGAAATATGATCCTGTGTGATTCTGACACCAATACAGTCTGATCACATCCTGGTGATGTAGATGAAATATGATCCTGTGTGATTCTGACACCAATACAGTCTGATCACATCCTGGTGATGTAGATGAAATATGATCCTGTGTGATTCTGACACCAATACAGTCTGATCACATCCTGGTGATGTAGATGAAATATGATCCTGTGTGATTCTGACACCAATACAGTCTGATCACATCCTGGTGATGTAGATGAAATATGATCCTGTGTGATTCTGACACCAATACAGTCTGATCACATCCTGGTGATGTAGATGAAATATGATCCTGTGTGATTCTGACACCAATACAGTCTGATCACATCCTGGTGATGTAGATGAAATATGATCCTGTGTGATTCTGACACCAATACAGTCTGATCACATCCTGGTGATGTAGATGAAATATGATCCTGTGTGATTCTGACACCAATACAGTCTGATCACATCCTGGTGATGTAGATGAAATATGATCCTGTGTGATTCTGACACCAATACAGTATGATATTAGAGCAGTAGCCTAAAGCACTGCCTTACATTATGGTGGTTCAAGACCAAATATCAACAATCAACATTCAGGTCGTATGTAGGCTGTGTTACGCATGTCTCTTTAAATCTGCACAATCCCATAACGTTTAGCTGATGGTCCTCTAAGGGATGTGTCCAGACACAGAGCCCCAGTCCATCGCCAGCAGTAAAGACAAAAGTCCATCATTGTTATCTAAAGGTAAAAATAGGAAACAAAGTCCAGCCAATAGCCAGATATAGAACATGTAAGGCAGAAACATAAACACAGAATAGGGAGAATAAAGTGTATAATTGCCTCACTAACTGGCTAATTACCTGCAATGAGAGAGAGAGAGAGACATACAATACCATCAAAAGTGTGGACACACTTACTCATTCAAGGGTTTCTTTATTTTTACTCTTTTATACATTGTAGAATAATAGTGAAGACATCAAAACGATGAAATAACACATATGGAATCATGTAGTAACCAAAAACATGTTAAACAAATCAAAATATATATTATATTTGAGATTCTTCAAAGTAGCCACCTTTGCCTTGACGAAAGCTTTGCAAGGAGAGAGGGAGCGAT